>NC_064849.1:13007431-13059198 GCF_024139225.1 Suncus etruscus
GAAGTAAGTTCAGGGCTTAATTTTTGCTCTGTGTTCAAGTGTTACTCCTGATAGTGTTGACAGACCATATGTGATGCTGGGGATGGAACTGAGATTGAGCAAGGCAAATACTATTCTCTTGACTCCTTTCTATTAATCAGTCATGATCATTTCAACTCAGAAAAATAAAGAGGACTAGAAAAATAGCTCTACCACTCAAGTCCTTGCTTTGCATGCAAGATGCCTGGGTTCAAATCTGGTATCACATGTTTCTCTGAGTACTAGAAGGAATGACTTCTAAGCACTGAGCTGGAGTTAAATCTGAGTCAGACCTGGCTCCAAAGGAACAAAAGGAAGAGAAAGACAATGACAAAGATCTCCCAACCACCTTTGTGGGGGATAGATAATACATACTTTTGATCAGTTAAGTTTTTTAATGTAAAATTACTAGTCTTTATGGCCATACCTGAGATACACTCTTACAATTGATATGTCAATGAATAACTATATCTCCCATGAATGTAAAATTGTCCTTTAGATACAATTACATATTAACAGATGTAACAGTTAGTTATGTGAGTTAAGTAAATTATATGTAACAGATCTAACAGTGAGTCTACATAAGTGAGTTAAATAAGTGAGTTAGATGTAATAGATCAAACAGCATGTAGAGTGAGTTAACTGAGTCAAGCTTAAATAAGTCAGATAAATAAATTAGATATGTATGGATATACAGGTAGACTGTTGAAAGATGAGTTGATAGGTAGATAGCATGAGAAAGATATTGAAAATAGTTAAAGATTATACAGGGGGGTATATGATATAGAAAGATAGGCATGAATAGATAGGTATATTGAGCTAGACTAAAGATACATATTGATAGACAAGTAGCCATGAGTCTAGCATATATACATACAGGTATAGAGAGATACCATATTTTTTGCTCATATACGTCGCACCTGACCACAAGATGCACATAGTTTTTAGATACTCTGCTCACGTGCACTTAGACTCTCAACTCTAGGTGGCATTTTCTCTCTTGTTTTATTATAAAATATAAATTCTAAAGTCCATGTGTCTGGTGAGGCCTCCCTCCTATATGACCTGGCACCTCTAGCCTTTCAGTGAACAAGGTCCTAAAGATTGGTGGGTAACAGCGGAGAGATTAATTCACAAGCAGTCAGAGTATCCTTTGGAGTCATCTTGCTTCATTCCAAGGCCCTAACCACCATATGCTTTTCCTCACATGGCTTCTATGCTAAGCTCTTTTGTCCAAGGAACTTCTTGTCTGCTGCTTCTCCTCTGGTTTTCTGTTTCTTTCTGACCCTCCTTTCCCCGAGTCTGACTCTTTTCTTTCTTCAAAATAGCCTGCCCCCAAGCCAGGTGTCGGCAGGTCTGATTATCAAGGTGGAATTGACATCAACAGGAAGTCCTGGCAAGGGTCTTGGGAGAAGGGATACCCCATATGAAGGTATGGATAGATACGTATATTGAGCTAGATAAAGATATGTATTGATAGACACATAGCATATTTTTTGCTCTATAAGACACACCTGACCATAAGATGCACATAGTTTTCTTTTAATTTTTTTTGTAATTAGTCAAAGCCTTATTTTTAAGATGAATACATTTTTGAATTATTTTTAAAATTAATATCTTTATTTAAACACCTTGCTTACAAATATGATTGTAGTTGGAGTTCAGTCATGTAAAGAACACCCCCCTTCAACAGTGCAACATTCCCATCACCGATGTCCCAAATCTTCCTCATCTCTACCCCCACCCCCACCTGTACTTCTAGACATGCTTTCCTATTTCCCTCATCCATTCACATTGTTATGATATTTTTCAGCATAGTTATTTCTCTAACTGTACTCACCACTCTTTGTGATGAGCTTTATGTCATGAGCTCGACCTTCCAGTCCTCCTTTCTTTGTCTCTGAGAATTATTGTAAAAAAATACCTTTTATTTTTCCTTAAAACCCAATAGCATGAGGACTATTGAGTCTTTCTCTCTCCCTCTGACTTATTTCACTCAGCATAATAGATTCCATGTACATCCATGTATAGAAAAAATTTCATGACTTCATCTCTCCTGACGGCTGCATAATATTCCATTGTCTATATGTACCACAGTTTCTTTAGCCATTCATCTGTTGAAAGGCATCTTGTTTGTTTCCAGAGTCAGGCTATTGTAAATAGCGCTAAAATGAATATCAGTGTGAGGAAGAGATTTTTGTATTGTATTTTTGTGTTCCTAGGGTATATCTCTAGGAGTGGTATAGCTGGATCATATGGGAGCTCAATTTCCAGTTTTTTGAAGAATCTCCATATTGCTTTCCATAAAGGTTGAACTAGATGGCATTCCAACCAGTTTTGAATAAGAGTTACTTTCTCTCCACACCCCACCAGCACTACTTATTCTCATTTTTTGTGATGTGCACCTATCTCTATAGCATGAGATGGTACCTCATAGTTATTTTGATTTGCATCTCCCTGATGATTAGTGATGTGGAGTATTTTTTCATGTGCCTTTTGGCCATTTGTATTTTTTCTTTGACAAAGTGTCTGTTCATTTCTTCTCCCCATTTTTTGATGGGATTAGATGTTTTTTCTTGTAAAGTTCTGTCAGTGCCTGAATATTTTGAATATTAGCCCCTTGTTTGATGGGTATTGGGTGAATAGTTTCCCCCACTCAGTGGGTGGCTCTTGTATTCTGGACACTATTTTTTTTGAGGTGCAGAAGCTTCTAAGCTTAATATATTCTCATCTGTTTATCTCTGCTTCCACTTGTTTGGAGAGTGCTGTTTCCTCCTTAAAGATGCCTTTAATCTCAATGTCATGGAGTGCTTTACCTACATGTTGTTCTATATACCTTATACCATAAGGCTTATGGTTTCAAGACTTTAAAGGTCTTTAATCCATTTAGATTTTACCTTTGCACATGGTGTTAGCTGGGGGTTTGAATTCTATTTTTTGCAAGTGGCTAACCAGTTGTGCCAACATCACTTGTTGAAAAGGCTTTCCTTGGGGGCTGGGCAGTGGCGCTAAAGGTAAGGTGCCTGCCTTGCCTGCGCTAGCCTTCAACGGACCGCGGTTCGATCCCCCAGTGTCCCATATGGTCCCCCAAGCCAGGAGCAACTTCTGAGTGCATAGCCAGGAGTAACCCCTGGGCGTTACCGGGTGTGGCCCAAAAACCAAAAAAAAAAAAAAAAAAAAAAAGGCTTTCCTTGATCCATTTAGGATTTCTTGCTCCTTTATCAAAAAGTAGGTGTTTGTATGACTGGGGAACATTCTCTGAGTACTCAAGCCTATTCCACTGGTCTGAGGATCTGTCTTTATTCCAATACTGTGCTGTTTTGATAACTACTGCTTTGTTATACAGTTTAAAATTGGGGAAAGTAATACCTCCCACATTCCCTTTCCCAAGGATGGATTTAGCTATTCGAGGGGCACATGGTTTTTAGATGCTCTCCTCCTATGCACTCAGACTTCAACAACAGGCAGCATTCTCTCCATAAGATGTGCTTTGGGGGTGGGGGGGATGAAAGTGCTTTTTATGGTACAAAAAATACAGTAGGTATGGATAGAAAGTTTGGGTGAATTAGGTACCAAAAGGTAGGTTTAGAGAAACAGGTAAAATGAATTAGATATCAACTACTTGATATACGTAGAATAGAGTGGAAATGGGCCAGCGCAGTGGCGCTAGAGGTAAGGTGCCTGCCTTGCCAGAGCTAGCCTAGGATGGACCGCGGTTCAATCCCCCAGCGTCCCATATGGTCCCCCAACCCAGGAGTGACTTCTGAGCACATAGCCAGGAGTAACCCCTGACCTTCACCGGGTGTGGCCCAAAAACCACACACACAAAAACAAAACAAAACAAACAAACAAACAAGAGTGGAGTAGATTTGGGTAGAGAAGTGGAGGCAGTGAGATATAGATAGATGTGATTATAAACATGTAGAGTGAGTGAGTTAAGTAAGTTAAGTGAGTTAGATGTAAAAGATCTAACAGATGTAACAGTGAGTTACATAAGGGGGTTAAGTGAGTTTGATGTAACAAATCTAACATATTTAACAGTGAGTTAAGTGAGTTAGATGTAACAGATCTAACAGATGTAACAGTGAGCTAAATGAGTTAGATGCAAAAGATCAATAGAGGTAACAGTGAGTTATGCAATTAAAGTGAATTAGGTGTAACAGATATAAGAGATGTGAGTTAAGTGAGTTAAGAAGCTAAGTGAGTTAGATATAACATATGGCAGATGAAAGAAACAGTTGAAGAGAGTTGGTTGGTAATTAGAAGAAATATGGCAGTTGAGCTTGGAAATATCCCTGGACATGCCTCTTGGACACACTTCTTGTGGTTTTATCAAAGATTAATTGATTGTATGTTTGGGAAACATTCTCTGAATACTCAAGTCTATTCCATTGATCTGAGGTTCTGTTTTTATTCCAATAGCATGCTGTTTTAATGACTATTCCTTTGTAATACTATGCCTTTGTAATACAAAGGAAAGTGATGCCTTCTACTTTCTTTTTCCTAAGGGTTGCTTTGATTTTCATGGATGTTTATTGTTCCAAATGAATTTCAGGAGTGTTTGATCCACTTCTTTGAGGAATGTCATGTGTATCTAAGAGGAATTGCATTAAATCTGTACAGTGCTTTGTGGAGTATTGCCATTTTTAATTATGTTAATCCTTCCCTCCATGAATAAGGTATGTGTCTCCATTTCTTTGTGACCTCTTTTATTTCTTGAAGCAGTGTTTTGTAGTTTTCTTTGTATAGTTGACTCCAAGGTATTTGATTTTCTGTGGCACTATTGTGAATGGGATTGTTTTTTAAGGTCTACTTCTTTTCTATCGTTATTTGTGTATAAGGCCATTGATTTTTGCATGTTAATTTTGTTATACAAATCTATTGTTTCTAGAAGATTTTGGGTTGTTTTTAGGGTTTTCTTGGTATACTATCATGTAATCTGCAAGCAGTGAGAGTTTGACTTCTTCCTTTCTTATCTGGACACGCTTGATATCTTTTCTTGCTTAATTGTTATGGCAAGTACTTTCAGTGTTATGTTAAACAGGAGTAGCTAGAGAGTCAACCTTGTCTTGTTGTACTGGATTTTAGAGGAAAGGCTTTTGGCTTGTTTTCATTACTAATATATAATAAATAACTTAATATTTGCTATGGGCTGTGGCAAATGGTATTGACTATATTCAGAAAAAGTTCCTTCCATTTCCATTTAGTTATTTTTTATTATAGATGGATGTTGGACCTTATCAAATGCTTTCTCTGCATCTATTAATATGATCATATGGTTTTTATTTTTCCTTTTTTTTCACTTTAATTTTTTTATTTTTAATTATGAGAACAAGGATGCAAAGAAAGAGGACAAGGTAAAGTTACAATGGAAGGACAATACATAACATAATTCTCAGAAGTCCCCTTGCTGATATCCCAACTTTGAAATTTCATCCAAAGAACATTAAGATTGTAACACTGTAATATTTCTTAACAGCACACAAGGCAATCTAAAGCCATAAAACTTACATAACTCCTTAAGCATTACAGGCATAGCATTTTTTTTACATTTCCATATTCATGCATATTAGCTTAAGTTAACCTCAAATCTTAAGTGGGTTCTTTTTTTAAAAATTAGAGTCAAAGGAGCACAGCAAAAATGGTGTTAGAGTGGCAATTGTTGTTTGCATAGGCCCACCAAAATATGAGGGACATCGAAAGAAATAACCTTGGTCTAAATACAAAAAGACCCGACCCCTGAAGGTTCCTGGCACAAGACCAATTCTAGGCTCCAGGCAAGCTAGATCGTCCAATCCAAGACATTGTCTGTAGTGCCAACACACTTATATTTTTCACACAGTCTCTGTTGTTGGTATCAAGCTTCTGTATTAAAGATCCTGGAATCTGTATATCCAACATTGAAGTCAGGATGTGGAGCGTCCTCTGGTTTCACCTCACAGTCAAAGTGCAACGCAGGGAGCCCTGTCCTGTAAGCAGGTCGTTGTTGTTGTTAAGTCTTCTCAGTGTTAATGGAAGTCTCTTTTGAGCAGGACAATGTCTGAGCAGTGTAGAGTCTTCCTTGGTAGAGGACTGCTTCCAGGTGATGCTATAGACCAGCCTGGATGTTTTGTGGATGGCTTCCCTGGTTCAGGGAAATGCCCTTTCTTCTGAGGTCTGTGCCAGGTCGTTATGTCAATGTTCAGGGTGTAAGGTCCCTTTGCACTATAAGATTTGTCTGTACCAATCTCTATTAGATAGGATCTTATTTATATGTATACTATTTGCCCATTTTAATGTGCCTATGCAAAAAAGGAGCAATGCCACGTGGTGTTCTTGGCGCATATGGGGGTGATAAGAACAATTATGGTTCAATCATAAGCATTAATCTGGGGGACTCTTTCTCTAAGATTCCTTGTTAAACAGCTCAAAAAGAGAAGATGAAAAGTGGTTAGACTCATCACTATATAAGACAACATTTAGTAAGAATTATAGCTGTCAGAGAAAAAAACACAAAATATTCTAAAGAAATACGTGCCCATTTAATGTATCTTGAAACAGTTTGGGGTTGTTACACACAATACATGGCTTTGGTCTGTGATAAGGCTTGTACACTACTGATTAAAAGGAGTAATGTAGATTAGAGATGTTTGGGGGGGGATAGAGAGTAAAGGAATAAAAAAGAGCGATGTAGGGATGTGGGAAAGGGCACAATACAAAATAAAGATTCTGGACTACGTAAAACGTAAACAGTAAGGAAACTCTTAATACAATGAAGTACGCACAGGGACGTTCAGCCCCCCGCGCGGTTCTGTAGTTTTTGGATGCATAGGGAGGAATTTCTCTCCCCCCTCCTCCCAGGGCCCGATTAACCAGGCGTGGCCCTGAAAGACCACACCAGGTTTGGGGGGAATCTTGGTCCCCTGGACTAGGAGTTCA
This sequence comes from Suncus etruscus, assembly GCF_024139225.1. Taxonomy (NCBI): domain Eukaryota; kingdom Metazoa; phylum Chordata; class Mammalia; order Eulipotyphla; family Soricidae; genus Suncus; species Suncus etruscus. The sequence goes on from NC_064849.1 coordinate 13,014,368, forward strand.
GCCCAGGGGCCTGTGGCTAGCGTGTCCTGCCCAGAGCCCCAACATACCAGTCAAAGACCCAGAAAATCCTGGCATGCGGAGTGTTCTGAGCCCAGCTGCCCCTCTGTGTTTTTGGATGCATAGGGAGGGATTTCTCCCCCCCTCCCCCCAGGGCCCGATTAACCAGGCGTTTATTTTTCCTTTTATTGATATAGTGTATTATGTTGGCTTGACTTAGTTATGTTAAAACCATCCTTGCATACCTGGGATAAAACCTACTTGGTCATGGTGTATGACCTTCTTGATGAGATGTTGGATCCTATTTGCTAGTATTTTTTCTGAGGATCTTTGCATCTGTGTTCACCAGGAATATTGGTCTGTAATTTTCTTTCTTTTCTTCTTTCTTTCTTTTTTCTTTTCTTCCTTCCTTCTTTCTTACTTTATTTTTAATTCTTTCTCTTTTTTTCTTTCTTCTTTCTTTCTTTCTTTTCTTCTTCCTTCCTTCCCTTCCTTATTTTTCATCTTTCTTTCCTTCTTTCTTTTTTCCTTTCTTTTCTTCTTTCTTTTCTTCTTTTTTCTTCTTTTTCTTTCTTTTTTCTTTCTCTTTCCTCTTTCTTTCTTCTTTCTTTTCTTTCTTTCTTTCTTTTTTTCTTCTTCTCTTCTTTTTTCTTTCTTCTTTCTTTCTTTCTCTTTCTTTCTTTCTTCTTTTCTTTCTTTCTTTCTTTTCTTTCTTTCTTTTCTTTCTTTCTTTCTTTCTTTCTTTCTTTCTTTCTTTCTTTCTTTCTTTCTCTTTCTCTTTTTTTTTCTCTTTCTTCTTTCTTTCTTTCTCTTTCTTTCTTTTCTTCTTTCTTTTTCTTTCTTTCTTTTCTCTTTCTTTCTTTCTTCTTTCTCTTTTCTTCTTTCTTTCTTTCTTTCTTTCTCTCTTTCTTTTTCTTCTTTCTTTCTTTCTTTTCTTCTTTCTTCCTTCCTTTCCTTCCTTCCTTCCTTCTTTCTTCTTTCTTTCTTTCTTCCTTCTTCTTTCTTTCTTTCTTTCTTTCTTTCTTTCTTTCTTTTTTTCTTTCTCTTTCTTTCTTTCTATCTTTCTTTCTTCTTTTTCTTTCATTCTTTCTTTTTTCTTTCTTTCTTTCCTCCTCCCTCCCTCCTTTCTTTCTTTCTTTCTTTCTTTCTTTCTTTCTTTCTTTCTTTCTTTCTTTCTTTCTTTCTTTCTTTCTTTCTTTCTTTCTTTCTTTCTCTTCTTTCTTTCTTCTCTCTTTTCTTCCTTCCTTCCTTTCTTTTTCTTTCTTTTCTTTCTGTTTTTGGGTTTGGTCACACCTGGCAGTGGTGCTCAGGATTACTCCTGGTTCTCTGCTCAGAAATCACTCCTGGCAGGCAGAGGGGACCTTATGCAGGGTTATGAACCACCATTTGTCCTGGATTAGCTGTGTGTAAGGCAAATGCCCTGCCACTGTGCTATCTCTCCCCCCAGCCCCAATATTTTAATATTATTGGAAACAGTATCAGAGGCACCCAATTGTTGTAGTGATAGTAACATTGTTTGGAAAGTCATGTGGGTCTCAGAATCTTTTGTTGTTGTTGTTTTGGGGCCATACCCGGGGTAACTCCTGGCTCTGAACTCAGGAATCGCTCCTGGCAGGCTTGGGATGCCGGGGATCAAACCCGGGTCCATCCCAGATTGGCCACGTGCAAGGTAAATGCCCTACCTCTGTGCTATTGCTCTAGCACCTGTTGTTTTCTTTCCTTGCAGCATTTCTGCTTTTGGTATTAGGGTGGTGTTAGCTTCATAAAATCTACTTGAGAGTGTTTCTATTTCTTTATTTTTCTGAAATAGCCTAAAAAGGATTGGTAGTAGTTTCTCTTAAAAGGTTTAATAGATTGGCCGGAAGCATGGAGGTAAGGCATTTTACCTTACATGCAGGAGGTAGCATGGAGGTAAGGCATTTGCCTTACATGCAGAAGGAATGTGGTTTGAATCTCAGCATCCCATATGGCTCCTCAAGCCTGCCAGGAGCGATTTCTGAGCCTAGATCCAGGAGTAACCCCTGATTGCTGCCAGTATGACCCAAAAACAAAAACAAAAACCAAACAAACAAAAAAAGATTTAAAAGAATTTGTTAGTAAATCCATCTGGGCTGGGACTTTTGTTTTTGGAAAAACTTTTGGTTATCATTTTAATTTCCTCAATAGTGATGGGTCTGTTTAGATATATTAAATTATCCTAGTTCAACCAAGAAAGATTATGAGTCCAAGAATTTATCCATTTCTTTCAGGTTCTCATATTTTGTGGCATAGAGTTTCTCAAAGTAGTCCATAATTACCCTTTAAATCTCTGTAGTATTGTGATCTCCCCATTTTAATCCCCCCCTTCTTTTTTTTTGGTTTTTGGATCACACCTGGCAGCTTGTTCTGCATCTCATCTTCCAGCTCACTGATTTTGTCCTCAGCTGATGTTACTCTGTTGGAGAGATTTTTCATTGAGGTTTTAGTTTAATCTTCTGAGTTTTTCAATTCTATTATTTCAGTTTGGAGTTTTCTGGTTTCTATCCTGTGGTCTGTTCAGCTCAATCTGTGCTTTTTTGAGTTCTATGAACATCCACCATATTTCTACTCTAAACTCCTTATCTGAGAGGTTAACTAGGTGGTTAGTACTTTTTGGATCATCAGAGCAGTCATCTTCATTTTCTATGCATAGTGTTGTTCTGCATTATTTTCCCACTGACATGTTTGCAGTGTGTGTGTGTGTGTGTTTAGTGCGTGTTGTAGTGGTTTCATAGGCTAGAAGATGTGTGCAGCTGAGAACTGAAGTGGAGTGGCTGTGCTCTTCTGGCTCCACCCTTCATCAGCAGAGACAGCCTACCTTGTGATGGGCCCTGAAGAGACTATGTTGCTGGGTTCTTTCTTGGCTGTCTCACATAGGAACCAGGTAGGGAGCAAAGCTGCAGCATTTTATAATGTCCTTTTTGTGCCCAAATACATGGCAGGAATCAGTCTCCACCCTTCGTGGGTGAATACAGCTTACCTTTTGATGAGGCCTGAAGAAATTATGTTTGCTGGGGTCTTCCTTGTGCCCTGCAAACTATAATTTAGCTTCCCAATGGTTATCTTTAAGTATTTGGTTGGTATACCTGTGTTATCCTGTCCATAAGCCTTTCATACTTTTACCAAATTCTTTTGCTACTTTTATGTCCCAACAAATTTGATCTGTTAAATATCACCCTTATAATAGTTATTGTTAAAATGATCAAACAAATTTGGAATATTACATGGGCATTGTAATACTGAGTTCATGAAACAAGTGTTTACTAAAGTATAAAGTATAGTGAGAGCCAAACCAATTCCCTCATCTTCACAATGGATGTTCTGGAACTGGTCATTCCCAATCCATATAGTATATTCCTTAGAGTGAGGTGTTGGCTTGTTGTCTCAGTACCATTAAGTCATTGTTGCTTTCCTAGAATAGTCTGTGTTGGATCTGGAGGGAGGAATACAGTTTTTGGTTTGTAGAGTTTCTTATCGTGCACCTATGTCTGGGTTTTATTTGTGAGAATCCTGCTTCTGAAAAGGCATAGTGAAACCCAGAGTTTCTTGGCAGGGTTGCCATCTGTGAAAACATCAGCATATCCCTTTTTGCGAATGAGATTACTGGTAATCCATTCATTATCAATTTGTCGGTGGCATACCTCTTTTCCTATATTTTAATAATTGATTTTTGAGGATTATATGAGCTCTTTCATCTACGCTTTGTCCTTGAAGATTGTATGGTATCCCAGTGACGTATTTGATTTTCCATTCTTTGCAAAATGCCTAAAAGTTTTTGCTGCTGTAGTCACGATCATTGTTCATTTTTATGGATTGGGGAACAGCAACAATAGATAAAGATTGTAGTAGAGAGAGTAGTAGAGAGAAGTCATCGCTATAGCCCACATAAAATGAAAGTATCCACAGACACATCAAGATAAGGTTTCTTTGAAAGAAATTAACATGATTAACATTAATTTGATACAGTTCGTCTGTCTGCAAACATCTGAGGTTGACCCCAGCTACAGATGTCCCTTTCAAAGTCATACAAATGGAACACTTATGAAACAATTGGTCTTGCTTATTTCCATGGGAATATATTGTGGACATGAAGGCAGTGCGCATTTGAATGGAGGGCTGCATATTCTTCTGCAGGTGACTTAATTATTGGCATGGCTAAACTTTCAGCATTTTCATTTCCTTGAACCATTAGCCCTGGGAGGCAAGAATAAGATCTTATCTGACTGATGAAAATTGACTCAGAGTGATTTTGTAAAAGGGCTTACAAGCCCTTGCTGAAGCTTATCTTGAACCACCAGGTTATGGACATTTAAAGTGAGTGACAATTCCTGGAAAGAGGCCAAATGCATAAGCTGAGCCACATTGTATGGTCTTGAAACATGGGCAAGTGAATTAAAGTAGCAAGTTCCACCTGTTGAGTGGATTTGTAATTTTAGACACTGTTATAGTCAGTGGGGAACCAGTGATATTACTTTTTCCTGATGCTGAGCTATCAATGTAAAACACAGGGGTACCAATATGGGGGAGGAATGAATTATTAAGGAATACAAAATGTGTCCTTCTGAAAAAGTCCCAGTTTTCCCCAACAAGATAATGGAGAATATTTCTCCTGAGAAGTAGACTAAGGATCTTTAAAGAGTGTTAATGAAAGGTATTATGCATTCTACTTTCATTTTTGGAATTGGTAGTACTAAAGCCTAGCAAAGAAACCACACTGAGCCTTGCTTTGATGATTAGAGCGGCAATTAACTCTATATAGGACACAAATGTGTGAGATATTTTTGTGTAAATATATATATATTCTAATAGTCCTAATTATTGATCAATAGCTGTCATAGGCGACTGAGAAGTCGTGAAATTACCACACTTTATTTCCAGGCATGAATTTAGAAAGATAGGACTTGGGGAGCTAGTCCATGAAAAACTTCAATTAGTTTTGGGCTACTTAAGTTAAACTCTTGGGCCTATTTAAGGCTGAATCCCGTTCCAGGGTGTGAAATAAATTGTTGATTTCAGAGTTTGGAATCTCAAGGGAAGGAGGGATCCAATTAATGTCACATAAGAGTTTTTGAAAATCATTAAGTGTTCTTAGATTTTCTTGTTATTTTCTGGGGCGCACAGAAATATGCTCCAAATGGTAGACCAAATATTAAAATGTGGACAGAGTTTGAATTTTTCCTGTGGCTATTTTAAACCAGTGGCTGGTAGGCAAGTGATGACACTGTCAAACACATATTGAAACTCTATCCTAGAACAAGCTAATAAGATATCATTAACATAGTGAAAAATATAAACTTTCTTCAGCAGGATGGAAGACAACATCAACAAAATATTGAGGGGCCGGCGAGGTGGCGCTAGAGGTAAAATGTCTGCCTTGCAAGCGCTAGCCAAGGAAGGACTGTGGTTCGATCCCCTGGCGTCCCATATGGTCCCCCTAAGCCAGGGGCAATTTCTGAGCCCTTAGCTAGGAGTAACCCCTGAGCATCAAACGGGTGTGGCCGAAAAAACCAAACAACAACAAAATAAAACCAAAAAATATTGACACATTGTGGGTGAGTTATCCTTTTTCTGAGGTTAACCAATCCATTGAAACTACTGAATGGGAGCTTTATTGTTGCAAGAAGGAACTGAAAATGCAAAATGCTTTCTGTTCTTGGGATGTATGGAAATGTTTTAGAAACAGTCTTTTAAGTCAATTAATACAAAGGCTATTCTTTCAAAATCTATGCTGGTGTGGGGAGGCTGGGCTGTAATGTTCCAATGAGAACCAGGCTCACGTTTTGATAGCTTATATATTCATTAGTAGTCATCAGCTGCCTGACTTGTTTTTGATGACAAAAATAATTCCAGTCAGAAAATGAAGTCTCAATGTGGTCTCCCTTTTTAAATATTCATCAAATATGATATTTTTTAGCATCTCTAATTTTGTTTGGTTCATGGGACGCTGGGGTGCATTTCAATAGGTGCCAGGTGCTGAACCAGCATCCCCAATTAAAGCCAGAACCACTGAGTTGGTAGACTGGAAGTGGGGTTAGGTGAAAAGGTAAAACATTTGAGCTGAAGACCTAGGAGAGGGTTGGGCATTAAATTCAGTATCTGTAAAAATTGTGTCCTCAGTGGTTCAAAGAATTGGAGCCATGTATGTTAAGATAGCAGCTGGTTGCTCTTTCAGGCCAATGCATTTAATCGAATTTTGAACTTTGTCCAGATAGAGGATGATGACAAAACACCACTTATTCCCTCTGGCATAATATATTTCTTGCAATGTGCCAATTGCCTTCTATATTTTGCCCTGAGTTTCAAGGGGTTAACATTGGATGTTTTTTAAATTTAGCAGTAAAGGCTATTAAAGAGTTAATGGAGATTCTTGTCATGGACTTTGCCCTGCTTCAAGGTGAGTCAAACCAGTCCACAGACTGAATCCTGCTGACTTCTGCTGGGTGTTGAGGCACGCACCAGTCATCTTGGGCCTTGCTGTTCCCAGCGGCCTGGGATTGAATTTCTTCAGCATTCCTGCCAGCAGACTTGCCTGCTTTGGGGGTAGGTGTCGAACCATCTGTAGACTTTCTGCTAATTTCTACTGGGTGTCAGAGGTGTGCGGCCAGTCATCTTGGACCTTCTGTTCCCAGTGGCTTGGGATTGGATTTCGTTCAGACATTTCTGCCAGTGGACTTACCTGCTTTGGAGGTGAGTTGAACCGTCCACAGACTGATTCCTGTCCGAATTCTGCTGGGTGTCAGAAGCAGTCATCTTGGGGGCTTGCTGTTCTCAGTGGCCTGAAATTGGATTTCTTCAGCATTCCTACTAGCAGACTTGCCAATACCACCACAACACGTAGAAAAACCTACAATACAAGTGAGACAATGGGGAAACAATGCAGGCCAGCACCAGGCAAAAAGAATAAAAATGGGCAACTTACTGATGACCCCAAAACGGCAACCTCCTAGTTAGTCTCTCAGATATGTTTAGAGAAGAAATATGGGAGGATGTTCCACAGAACTCAAAGAAAGTATAGAACAGAACACTAATAAGAAACAAGAGGAATATAAAGATGGAAGTAGAAAGCTACAAACTGAAATATCAGGTCAAATAACAGGTCTGAAAAACTCAAGTAGACGAATTGAAGGACTCATTGGATAAACTATCCCACAGGGTAACAGCAGCTGAGGATAGAATTAGTGAGCTGGAAGATGCAATGCATAACAACTCCATACAGCAGAAGTGATTGGAAAAAAGCCTTAAGCAAATGATCAGACAATGAAAAAATTAGTCAAAGAATGTGAACAGATAAAAAACAGGAGTCTTAGATAAGCTTAACAGAAAAAAACTTAAGAATTATTGGAGAGTCCAGAGACTCAGGAAGAAAATCTCCAGGAAGAATCAATGGTCAAGAATATCATTATGTATTGTGAATTGGGGGATAAAAAAAAAAGAACATCATTAAAGAGAAACTACCAGAGCTAAAGAATAAATTGATCAAATCCTGCATGCCCAAAGAGTACCACTAAGAGACCCCAGGAAAAACACCCCAAGACCACATCACTAGTCACAATGACGAATCCCACAGATAGAGACAGAATTATGAAAGCGGCAAGATCAAAAAGGGAAATTACATTCAAGGGAGCATCTTGAGATTTTTCAGCAGACCTGTCACCAGAAACACTCAAGGCCAGAAGGCGAGTAGTGAAGAATAGTGACAAAACTCAATGAAATAAATGCTTAGCTTAGAATACTGCACCCAGCAAAACTCACTTTCAAGTTTGAAGAAAGAATACATGGCTTCACAGATAAACAACAGCTCAGAAAGTTTACAGATTAGGGGTCTGGAGAGATAGCACAGCGGTGTTTGCCTTGCAAGCAGCCGATCCAGGACCTAAGGTGGTTGGTTCGAATCCTGGTGTCCCATATGGTCCCCCGTGTGCCTGCCAGGGAGCTATTTCTGAGCAGACAGCCAGGAGTAACCCTGAGCACCGCCAGGAGTGGCCCAAAAACCAAAAAGAAAAAAAAAAAGAAAGTTTACAGACTCCAAACCAGCCTTAAAAAAAAACCTAAAAGAAAAGACAAGACTGATCAACGGACACACCAAACTTTGACACAAAAATGGCATTAAATCCCAGGACAATTCTTTCTCTCAATGTCAATGGAATAAATGAACCAGGTAAGAGACACAGAGTGGCTGAAATGGATCAAAAAACTCAATCCAACCTTCTGCTGCTACAAGAAACACACTCGAATAGTAAGAACAAACATAGACTTCAAATAAAAGACTGGAGGAAAATCATCCAAGCAAACAACACCCATAAAAAAGCTGAAGTGGCCTATACTAATATCAGATGACACAAACTTTATACTCAGAGAAAAGTTGTAAGGGACAAAGATGGATATCTCGTATTAATCAGGGATATGTACAGCAGGAAGAAATCACATTCCTAAACATATATGCACCAAAGAGGGGCCAGCAAAATATTTAATACAATTTGTTGACAAATCTGAAAAAGGATATCAATAACAACACAATAATCATGGAGACCTCAACACGGCTTTATCAACACTTGATAGGTCAATGAGACTGAAACCCAACAAAAATATACTAGACCTGAAAAGAGAAATGAAAGAAAGAGGCCTAGTAGTTATATAGGACACTCCACCCCCAGAAACCTGGATACATTCCAATGTACATTGGGTCACTCTCCAGGATAGACTACATGCTGGCCACATAAAACATTAACGTCCATAATATCAAGAGGATAGAAACTTGCAGGCTACCTTCGCTGACCCCAAGGCTCTGAAATTATATGTGAACTACAAAGGAACACAGAAGAAAAACTTTAACACCTGAAAATTAAACAGCCTGCTACTGAACAACCAGTGGGTCTGAGATGAAATCAAAGAGGAAATCAAAACTTTCCTGGACACAATGACAATAAAGACACAACTATCAGAACCTGTGGGGACACAGCAAATCAGCACTGAGAGGAAAATTTATAGCTTTGCAAGCACACATAGGAAGGAAGAAGGGGCATACCTGATTAACGATGCAGCTCATAGAATCAGAAAGTGCTCACAAAAGGAACCAAATATAGGGAAACTTAAGGAAATTACAAAGCTGGGAGTAAAAATCACGAAGTGGAAACTAAAAAAAAATCCGAAAGATCAACAAAAGCAGAAGTTGGTTCTTTGAAAAAATAAACATGATTGATTAGACCATTGGCAAAACTAACCAAAAAAAAAAAAGAGAGAGAAACTTGATAACTCATATTAGAAATGAAAAGGGGGAGATCACGACCGATATTGCAGAGATTCAAAGGGTAATCAGAAACTACTTTGAGGAACTCTATGCCACTAAAAATGAAAACCTGGAAGAAATGGATAATTCTTGGACTCTTATAACCTTCCACGGTTGAATAAAGAGGATGTAGAATATCTAAACACTCACATCACTATTGAGAAAATTAAAACAGTAATCAAATGTCTGTCCAAAAACAAAAGCCCAGGCCCAGATGGATTCATTAATAAATTCTTTCAAACATTTCAAGAGGAACTACTACCAATCCTGGCAAGACTCTTCCATGAAATTGAAAAAATGGAAACACTTCCAAATAGCTTTTATGAAGCCAACATCATCTTGATACCTAAACCAGACAGAGATGCTACCAAAAAAGAAAATTACTGACCAATATCCCTGATGAACACAGATGCAAAGATCTTCTACAAAATCCTGGCAAATAAAATTCAATGTCTCATTAAGAAGATCATCCACTATGATCAAGTAGGTTTCATCCCAGGAATGCAAGGATGGTTTAACATCTATAAATCTATCAACATAATAGTCTACCAAAAAAACTTCTAGAAACAATAGACTCATATAGCAATGTGGCAGGCTACGAAATTAATACACAAATATCAATGGCCTTTTTATACATTGATAATAATAGGGAAGAAATGGACTTTAAGGAAACAACCCCATTCACATTAGTGCCACACAAACTCAAATATCTTGGAGTCAAGAGAAAAAAGTTGCTACATACAAGAAAGGGCCATATTATAACACAGACATTACGTACAATATGGATGGACATTAAACATACATAGAGGTGACCTCTATACACAAACACACACTCAAACATACACATAGACAGACAAAGGTAAATTATTAGCTTGCATTTGGTAAACTGACCCAGGCGAAACAGGTCAAAGTGCTTCAAAATATAAAGCTGGCAAGCCAAGTGAAAAAGTTTTCCAGTTCCTTGGAGTAATCAACATTGATGAAGAAAAAGTTTGCTGGAAAAGGCTTCATGGTTTAGATGTGCATAGAATATTCTTTTTTAATATAATTTTTATTTTAATTATAGTGGCTTACATATCGTTCACAGTAATATTCCAGGTACATATTTACATTAAATCAGGGGAGTTCCCACCACCGAATTGTCCTCCCACAACCGCTCCCATCCTGCCTCCCATATCCTCCACTCTCCCCCCCCCCTAGGGGGTGCTAGAATGCGTGGTCCCTTCTGTGTCTAGTTTATTACTTAGTGGTCTTATAACTGTTTGGTCTTGGTGCCTCCATTACTGCCCCCTCTAATTGGGGAGACGGGACTAGAAAGTTCAAGTTATGTGGTTTTGTTTGAGGAAGAGAAAGGTAATATAATGGGGTAAAAATCAACTATGCCAACTATGAGTAGAGTCATTCTAGAGGCTCTCATCCTTGGTTTGAGGGACGAAGGGGAAAAGAAGAAGGTGAAACACCACAACAGTTCAAAAAGAGGACTCAAGATATCCAGTGAGCACTGCAGCAATAAAAATATGCAACACATAGTTGCCATGGTCTTGAGATAGGAAATATGACAAGGCACAAAGAGGAAGAAGAAAAAAGAAGAAAGCAAAAGTAAATATATAATTAAAAAAAAATGGACAACTACTTTCAAAACAAAGAAATCGACAAAAACTAGGTGAAAAATAATAAAAAGTTAAAAATAAAAATAAAAATAATAGAAAAAGAAGGATTATTTAGTGTTTTTTTGTCTCTCCTCACCCCCCCCCTGCATAGGCACAGTAAATATTGGGGTACACCCCAAAAGAGGACTCCATGTTTACAAGGTCAACATAAATGCTGTGCTCCCTGCTGCAAGAGGGCTTTTCAGCACACACCCTCTGAACTTCTCTTGCTAGAAAACCAGTTGTGACAGGATTCTGGGTCCTGCCCAGCCTCTTCATGCCTTACTGCAGAGCTGGGGAGCCTCACTGCAGAAGAAGTGCTGGTACCTATAACCTGCAAGTCACCCCATATGGTCCCCTGTGCCTGCCAGGAGCGATTTCTGAGTGCAGAGCCAGGGAACCCCTGAACGTCACTGGGTGTGCCCCCCCAAAAAAAAGAAAGAAAAAAAAGAAAAATGGCCTGTTTATTTTATTTATTATTATTATTATTTTTTTTTTTGGTTTTTCGGGCCACACCCATTTGATGCCCAGGGGTTACTCCTGGATAAGCGTTCAGAAATTGCCTCCTGGCTTTGGGGGGACCATATGAGACGCTGGGGGATCGAACCGCGGTCCTTCCTTGGCTAGCACTTGCAAAGCAGACACCTTATCTCTAGCGCCACCTCGCCGGTCCCAAATGGCCTGTTTATATTCCAGTCCTAACCACTTCAAAAGAATAATGCTCTGGTGAACAGACGCTAGAGGTATAACACTGCCTCTTCCTTCCAGGCTATAAAATATATTCTGCAAAGCCCAATTGCTGTGTTATTGTTTTAAAGCAATTACAGAAACTTCAGCAACAGATTCGATCATTCCTTTGAACTTCTTGCCCTGCGTTTCAAGGGTTAACATTGGATTTTATTCTTTAAGCTTAGCACAAAAAAATAAGCCATTAATAGATTAGCAGAAATATCAGGGTTTGTACTTCTGAAAGCCCCTTCCCTGATCTTTTCTGATTTGCCAGGCAAAACATAAGATAAAATTTGAGCTATTCTTACATTTTTTCCATTTTTAATTATCATGTTTCATTTAAAATAATATATCTATTTAAGCACCATGATTGCAAACATGTTTGTAGTTGGGTTTCAATTATAAAAAAGAACACCTGCCTTCACCAGTGAAACCTTCCCACCACCAATCTTATCTCCCTCCTCCCTTACCCCCTTCCAGTATTCAAAAGACAGGCATTCTACTTCTCTCGCTCACTACCATGGTCATGATAGTTGTTAGTGTCGTTATTTATCTAATAGTGCTCATGGTAAGATTCATTTGTAGTATACTTCATATTATGGTCCAATCTTTCTAGCACTGTCATTAGCATATCATTGTCTCTGGGTATTAAAATAATGTCTTTTTTCTTAAATCCCATAAACGAGTGAGACTACTCTGTGTCTATTCTTTCACTCTGACTTATTTCACTCAGCACAACAGTTTCCATGTTCACCCACATATAGGAAAATTTCATGATTTCATTTTTTCTGACTGCTGTATAGTATTCCATTGTGTATATGTACCACAGTTTATTTAGCCACTCATCTGTTGTAAGGTATCTGGATTATTTCCAAATTCTGGCTATTGTAAATAGCGATGCAATGAATATAGGCATGGTGAGGCATTTTTGTATTGTTTTTGTATTCCTAGGGTACATTCTTAAGAGTGGTAGAGCTGGATCATATGGGAGCTCCATATCCAGGTTTTCTTGAGGAATCTCCATATTGTTTGCCATAAAGATGAGACTAGATGTCATTTCCACCAGCAGAATGAGAATTCCTTTCTTTCCACATCCCCACAAGTCTTATTGTTCTTATAATTTGTGACGTGTGCCAGTCTCTGTGGTGTGAGATGCCTCGTTGTTTTGATTTGCATCTCTCTGATGATTAGTGATGTGGAGTATTTTTTTCATGTGCTTTTTGGCCATCTGTATTTCTTCTCTGAGGAAGAGTCTGTTCATTTCCTCTCCACATTTTTTTGTTTTGTTTTGTTTTGGGGTCACATCCGGCTGTGCTCAGGGGTTACTTCTGGCTGTCTGCGCAGAAATAGCTCCTGGCAGGCACGGGGGACCATATGGGATTCGAACCAACCACCTTTGGTCCTGGATCGGCTGCTTGCAAGGCAAACACCGCTGTGCTATCTCTCCGGGCCCATCCTCTCCACATTTTTGATGGAGTTAATATATTTTGTTAATTTCTATCAGTAACTTGTATATCTTAGACATCAGTCCCTTATCTGATGGGTATTGGGTGAATAGTTTCTTCCATTCTGTGGATGGCTTTTGTATTCTAGTCACGATTTCATTTGTGGATCAGAACCTTCTCAGCTTAGTATAGTCCCATATATTTATCTCTGTTTTCATTTGTTTGTACAGTGATGTTTCCTCCTTGAAGATGACTTTAGTCTCAATGTCATGGAGTGTTGTACTTTTATATACCTTATGGCTCTGGGTCAGATATCAAGGTCTTTAATCCATTTGGATTTGAACCATGACTAAAATATATATTTATAGGTCCATGTTTGTTCTTTTGCATGCGACTGACTAGTTGTTTCAACACCACTTGTTGAAGAGGCTTTCTTTGTTCCATTTTGCATTTCTTGCCCCTTTATCAAAGATTGTATGTCTGGGGAACATTCTCTGAATACTCAAGTCTATCCCACTGATCTGAAGGTCTGTCCTTTATTCTAATACCATGCTGTTTTAATGACTCAGGGAATGTTTTCATCAATAATTTAGCTTCTTGGGCCAGATTAAGAACCCCGAAGCTTAAGATTTTTAAAGCCTGATGCTTTAGGAAACTTTGGTTTAGATATTCCCAGTCTGGAGGACTTGACCATTCTTCCAGCTCAACATTCTTACAAAATTAGGTATGGCATAACAGGGCAAATAGCTCCAGAAGCTTTAGAATGATTTTTAGGAAGAAGCAGCTTAATGCTCAAAGGAATAATAATTCACTGGGGGATTATAGATACTGACCATGGAGGGGAAATAATAGTCCTTGTCTCAGTACACACAGTATGGACTTTTAAGAAAGGTAAAAACATAGCTAGGTTTTATTACTTCCTTATGGTATACCTGGAAAACAAGAATTGATCAGGGAAGGAGGCTTTAAAAATACTAATATTGAGGCTTCTGCTAATGATTTTGTAGTTTTTACTGCTAAGCTTAAAATAGAAAATCCAGTGTTAACTCTTGAAATCCAGGGCAGGAAGTTTCAAGGGATATTTGATTCTGGTGCTAAAATATCTGTGATTTCTTTAAGAGACTGGCTCTAAAATTGGACCTACAAGAAATTCAGAACAGTTTAGAAGGAATAGGAGGGGTCTTGCCTCCAAATTTCATTTGCTAGAGCACAAGGTATTTGAATTGCATAGGTGATATTTATAACATGCATAGCTCTGGTTTCTTTGTACCCATGGGATAATTATTTGCATAAATAATGAGGAGCAGAATATTACATTTCTTGTCAAAACACATCCCAATATCTTAATTCAGAGGCTTGGAGCCACTGGAATAAAGCACCCATAACCCATCCCCATTGAATGGAAACCCAATGTTCCAATCTGGATTACCCAGTGGCCCATCCATAGTACAGAATTAGAGGCACTTAAAACCTTAGTTGATGAATAATTGAGACTGGAACATATTGAAATCTACTTTTCTAATTGTAATTCACTGGTATTTGTTATTAAGCCATCATAGATGGAGACTTTTAACTGATTTAAGGTCTGTAAATTCTTAAATGGTTTTGATGGCAAGATGCAGAATGGCTTACCTTCACCAGTAGCCATTCCAAAAGACTGGCCTTTAATAATAATGGACTTAAAAGATTTTTCTTTTCCTTTTTTCTCTTTTTTGGTTTTTGGGCCACACCCGTTTGACACTCAGGGGTTACTCCTGGCTATGCACTCAGAAATCGCCCCTGGCTTGGGGGGTCCCAGATGGGACGCCGGGGGATCGAACCACGGTCTGTCCTATGCTAGCGCTTGCAAGCGCTACCTTACCTCTAGTGCCACCTGCCGGCCCCATATTTTTCTAAATAACATTTCAATTCACACAACGGACAGAAAGTGATTTGCCTTTTCTGTTCCTTCTCTAAATAATAGGGTCTCCATGTAGAGATTTCAATGGACAGTTTTGCCTCAGGGGATGGTGAATTCATCCACCTTGTGTTAATATTTTATTGACTTGATTTTATGAATTGCAGTAAAAAGTTTCCCCTGGCATATTTGATTCAGTTTACATAGGATTGGTCCCAGGCATAGTAACTGCCCCTTTAAATGCCCATAACCAGGTTGTTTAAGATTTGCTGCAGTAATTACAAGCCCTTCTGCAAAAACACACTGAGCAAATATTTATTACACAAAAAAGAGCCCACTTTGATGTCACAGGGACATAGACCTAGGAAATAAAATTACTGATTGTTTGGCCTTGTGGATATTTAAATTGTCTGCAGAAAAATATTTAGCACTTCATGTAATGACCATTGTTTGCATGTCAACTATCCTTTTCCATAGAAGCAATCCAGGCAAATAGTCCATAAATCTACCATTTGTATACCCTTAAATAAAAGAACACATTATAGCTGTGGCCAATCCCTGAAGGTTACAGACTAATGAATTGTGACAAATGTGTATTACACATGTTGACTTCCCCCTCTCCACCCAAAAAACCCTATCTTCATGTGGTGGTAGATACATATTTCCATTTTATATGGGTATTTCCATTGACTTCAGAACAAAGCAGTTTGCACCTTCATGTTTCAATGTTTTTATGTTATGGGTGTCCCCCAATTTATAAGGACATACAATGGGCCTGCCTATATCAGTAAAACTTTTCGATCATTTTGTAAGGAATGGCAAATCAAACATATCACTGGTATACTCTGTAATCCATAGGAACAAGCCACAGTTGAAAGAGCTCACAGACCTCTCAAAACTTAACTATTAAAATAATGCCACCCATGGACATTTTATCCTTAACATTATTTTCACTAAACTTCTTAAATTTATCCCATGGAGAGCCCTATACAGCTGCAGAAAAACACTTTAAAGATGTTCAGGCACAAAAAACAATTAATTCACCTATTTGGGTAAAAATGGATAATGAATGGATTGGTAATAATCTCATTTGAGGAAAAGGATATGCTTGTGTTTCTATAAATGGCAACCCTGCCAAGAAACTTTGGGTCCCCCTACTACTTGTCAGAAGCAGGATTCTCAGAAATGAAAAAACTCAGACACAAATGCATAAGACTGTGAACTTTCCCTCAGAACCAACACAGATTGCTCAAAAAATGTGAGCAGGAAATAAACTGTGACCTCAACAGGTAACAGGGACAATAAGCTGAAACCACACAATGAGCAGAGACTATTGGGCATGGAAATGACCAGTTCCAGAATCTCAATTTTGTAAATGAGGGAACTGCACTCACCAAATTTTATAATTTAGGAAACACTTGCTACATGAACACAGTGCTACAATGCTTGTATAACATTCCCAGTTTGACAGATTACTTTGACCAGAACCATTATAAGAAGGACATTAAGAGGTCAAATTCACTGTAACATAAAAGCAATGTGGCAGAAGAGTTTGGCAATATTACAAAAGCCTTATGGGCAGGACACCACAAATATATCAACCTGAAAGACTTTAAGATAACAATTGGAAAGATAGTCAATTTGCAGGAGACAGTCAACAGGATCCACATGAAGTACTTCTATTCTTTTTGTTTGTTTGTTTTGTTTGTTTTTGGGCCACACTTGTTGGCGCTCAGGGGGTTCTGGCTATAAGTTCAGAAATAGCTCATGTTTGGGGGACCATATGGGATGCCGGAGATTGAACTGCGGTCCATCCTAGGCTAGCGTGCACAAGGCAGATGCCTTACACCCTGCACCAGAGCTCTGGCCCTGAAGTACTTCTTTCTTGATGACGGGTCTTCATCAGGACTTGAACAAGGCTGATATACAGAATAGACACATAGAGGCAAATACAGGTAATCTTGTTGACTCAAAAGCTGAAAAACAAACTTGGCAGGGACTCAAGAAGTTTAATGACTCTATTATTGGTACTTTTCCAAGGCCAACTTAAATCCACAATTCCGTGCTTCATCTGCCACCTAGAATAGCTGACATTGGCAATCTTTACTCATTTACCCTTGCCTTTGACATCTGCGGATAAATGCATATTACAAGATTGCCTTAAAGAGTTTTTTTTTTAAGAAAAAGACCTGAGACACTATAATAAGGTTTATCGCAGCCACTGTGATACACAGCAGATTTCCCTAGAAAGGACAGAAAATTGGAAATATCACCTGTGCTTTTAATACACTTGAAACATTTCTTCTATGATGGCAATAAGATGAAAAAACTACAGACCTTACATGGGATTTTCTTTAGAAAACCTTGAACTATCACAGTACACTATGGACTCTAAGAACAACCATGAAGATTACAACGTATTCTCTGTTTTGAACCATTATGGTAAAATGGGAAAGAATCATTGCACAGCCTGGGTCAATTTTTCCTTTTGTCCATCTATGTGTGAATGTTAGTGTGTTGTTCACTTCTGTTTAATGTCTGTCTGTATTATACATAATGTGTCAATATTGTTATTTAGTCCTTCCTTCTCATATATGGCCATTTATTTCTCCTGGGAAGATGATGATGCCACCACTGCTGCAGTGGCTGCTCTGGTCTTATAGTACCTCTCCAGCATAAGTTTGAAGGATCAATATAAATCAGCCCATCTGGACTGCTGCAAGCCATTTTTTCAGACTCCACATGACTGTTGCAGACTGAAGTTGTGATCCAAATTTTAGCCTCTCCTCAGACTATCTCAAAAGACTTAGAATATATGTATACCCTCTTTGTATATACTTCTCAAGTGTATTTCTTCAACATGTATATTCTCTATGGTGTATTTCATTATGTAGTTACAGATTTCCCCCTTCTCTGTAGATTTGCTGTAGGCATTTTAGAAAAAAGTACAAATAGTACCTTTGAAGTTTTTGTGCTTCTGATAGAACCAGTTTAGGGATTTCTTGGTTCTTTTTATCTTCTCCTTTGGCCCTATAGTATCATATGGCACCATTTCTTTTCCATGGGTGCATTAAAATCAGAAAATAATAGATACTAAGAAAAGTTATTATACATTAGGGATAAAAACTCAGTAATTTCTTGCTACAGAGGGACTTCCATCCTGAATATTTACCATAGTGACTTAGGCTTTATTCACTTGAACAATGGCCAATTACCCCTGACCTGGGTCCTCAGATTCTCTGCATCTACACCAGGAATCCAACTTCAACAGTGGTCCTTAAACTTTTAAACAGGCAGCCAGTTCACTGTCCCTCAGACAGTTGGAGGGCCGGACTATAGTAAAAACAAAACCTATGAACAAATTCCTATGCACACGGCATATATCTTATTTTAAAGTGAAGAAACAAAATGGGAGCAAATACAATGTGTGACCCATGAGCCATAGTTTGAGGATCACTGCTCTACAAGTACAGACCCTGGCTCTGCACTGACTGGCCAAAGCCTGGGCTCTTCTCTCAACTTCAAGAAAAGTTTTGGAGATGAGAGTCTCTCCCAATCCTGAAGAGGGATGGGACAGACTGGTGATGGGATTACTGGATCCCCCTACTTGATATTCCTTCTCCACCCTAGAGTGTTGCCTGGTTCTTGCTAATAAAAACCTGGGTTTCAGGAAGTAACGGGCTCATTCTTTGGTCTTCCTCCACTAAGATGTTTTCCTTCTTAGGAGCTTGTGTGGTGGGATTTCTAGCTTGAATGTCAGAATTTCTGAACCCATCCTTGTACCCTTTCACTGTGTGCATTAGTCTCTTATCGATATTTGCTTCCAGACCTGCATCTCTCTGACTTCTGCTGTGTCTCTGAAGCATGGCAGACATCTTGGGCCCTTTCTCTGCTTGCTTTGGCCTGGGACTTGATCCTCTGCGGCATTCTTCCCTAAGAGCTCACCTTTGGAGGTGAGACACCTGCCCACAAAGGTTGGAGCCAGCTAACTTCTGCTGTGTCTCTGAAGCATGGAAGATATCTTGGGCCTTTTCTATGCTTGCTTCAGCCTGGGACTTGATCCTGTGTGACATTCTTCCCCGAGGGCTTGCCTTCTTTGGAGGTGAGTATTCCTGCTCACAAAGGGTGGAGTCAGAAGAGTGCAGCTACTAAGCAAAGCAAAGTGGCTGCACACATTTAGCTGATGCATACCACACCACACCATGTAGGAAAACCCACAAGTGTGACAATGGGGAAATAATACAGGCCAAACACCAGGCATAGAAAATGAAGATGGCAACTCTGATGACCCGAACTAGTTTTGGAACCTGGAGCTCTGCTTATACCTGTTTCTGGCATGAAAATTGGTCATCCTGTGGGGTCCTGCATGATGTTTGCTGACAGTACCTGTGTGTGGTCTGAGCCTGAGCCAGGGGTCAGTACAGAGTTCGTAGGAGTGTTCCTATTGTGGGCCATGCATTTACCACACCTCATGTCTCTGTGCTCTTCTTTCCATTAGGATGTGGTGAACTCTCACACCAGCCTGTCCTTGAAGGAGGCTTCCAAGTTCCACTTCCACTATATCACCATTGTATCCTGCATCTGTCTGCCCCAGTGCTACCAGTGGGAGCATGCAGGATGGGCATGGACATGATGGGGACAGTCCTGTGCCTGTTAAACGTTATTGTACATATTATGGGTATCATTGTATGTAATATAAAAGCATAAGAGTTTCGTGCACTTCCACATCTGTGCAGCTGGGCACAAGCTGACCCTGCTTGAACAGTTAAGGCCCTGGGCATTAGAGTATCCTAGGCAAAGAGTGGGCATATCTTAGAGGACTTAGGTGTGTGAGTCTTGGTGGGGATATCCTTGGAGAGTATAGGTGAAGTGTCCAGGTATGCCCTTGCTATTAGAGAGTGAGCAATTTGGTATGCTCAGGATGGGTTCAGGCTAGTTAGCTTTGTGGCCAACCAGATGATATGTCCTGCCTTCCTGCTCCACATCAAATTTGGGAGGTTCTTTGTGTGTCACTGACCAGAGAAAATCCAGCTCTGTGAGCTCTGCCCAAGTGGTTCTCTCTGGGCTGATGTCCCTTTTGCTCCATTATACCCATCAGATTAGAACACTACCCCTCCTAGAGAAAGAAAGAAAAAGGAAGAAAGAAAAAAGAAAGGAAGGAAGGAAGAAGAAAGAAGAAAGAAAGAAAGAAAGAAAGAAAGAAAGAAAGAAAGAAAGAAAGAAAGAAAGAAAGAAAGAAAGAAGAGAAGAGAAGAGAAAAGAAAAGCTCTTAGACTGCAGTGTCCAGTCCCTGATCCCTGTGCCACATGTGACCTCTGGTGGCAGCACAGATAAGTACTTCTGCTATTCCTGTCATGCTTGGGCCTTCATGAGCACCTGCCTTCATGTTGGACCGAGTGAGGCCTCTTCTTCCTACCCTTCGGGGACTCCCCTAGACCTTCTCCTACTGGCCCTGTGGGACTGAGTCCTCACCTGCAGGTCATACAGAGAATCATGAACAGGTTGTTGTCTAGAAAGATTACCTGTACAAAACGGCAGAGAAGCACCTTCCTTCAGGTGCAGTGGGACATGGGCTCTCTCATACACAACCCAGAACATGCACATCTCCACCCTTCCATGGACACCACCAACCACACTCATCTCAAGGCTACCTTAGGGTAATGTCACCTACAAACACTCCTTATTCCCACACCCTCAGTGCCTGCGAGCAGGATTCCAGGTTGTAGGTGTCAGTGAACTTGGAGCATTGACTCTAACCAGTAGACCCAGGCTTTGAGGTGGTCCAGCCAGCAGCTACAGTTGCTGTTCCATGTTTACAACCAGGATTGAGCATGTGTTGCTGGAGTCTCTGACCAGGATTGACCATGTGTAGAACAGAGTGTGTTTGACTAGCAATGACCACATATGGATTGGATTGTGTGTAACCCGAACTGTCTGCGGGATGGATTGTGTGTGACCAGGACTGACCATGTATGAGCTGGAGTGTGTGTGACTAAGGCACTGAGCATGTATGGGCTGGAATGTGTGTGACCAGGAACTAAATTGTGTGCAAGGTAGATTGTGAATTTGATTGTGTCATAGCTAGTTCTGAGCTGTGACCTTTTCTACAAACACTTTTCCTTACAATACAGTAATATCCTTATGACATATACATATGTACTTCTGGCTATCTATCCTTATGACATATACATATGCACTTCTGGCTATCTGGTGAAGGCATGCGGGTGCCCTTAAGCCCATGCCCTGTACACCATGATGGTCCTTCTGAGCTCTAGAGTAGCCCCGCATGGCCAGCTATTGGACATCAACCAGATAATGGAATCCTCCTACAAGCACTTGTATGTCATCTACTGCAAGTTCTGGGAGCTCAACAGTCCTCAATCTGATTATCAATGCATAGGACCTCACCTGGCACAATGACCATGGTATGGTCTAAGTTGGGGAACATGGTTGTTGTGTTAGGGCCAGGACCAGTAGGAGAGATTCTTCAAAAGGCAGCAGGAGCAATCTGGCATAGCTAGTGGCAGCAGTCTCCTTGTCAACCCAGCACTTCAGCCCAGGACTTTATTCCCCCACCAACAGCCAACCTGCTGCAGTTACAAGAGGCAAGGTTCTTGTAACTGATAACTTCACTCTTAAGGGAATTTTAACACTTTTATGGAATACCATATATTCTCCCTTTTCCATAGAAAAATGGGGGGGGGGTAAGAATAAATAACAGTATCCGTTATTGTTTTACACTGCCAATCAAGCTTCAGATAGGTCAGATCTGAAGGATTTCAGCTGATGATGTAATGTATAAGCATAGGGCAGGCAAGAAGGCAATGGCTCTCTGGTCAAAATAGCCATGCCCTCGAGAAGATCTCCAATAAGGATGATTCAAGTAAGTGGTATACAGATTGCAAGCATCACTTCTTTTACCTCCAATACGATGGTTGGTGTTCCACTGCCAAGAACCAGAACAGAGAAGAAAATTTTGTTTAGGAACAATAAAAATAGCAGCATATTGTAAGAGGTGTATAACAAAAAGAAAAGCTATTTAATATTTATAGAAGCAACCAAAACAAATAGGATCCCAGAAAATAGCCTAAAAGAGAAATTGAAACATCAAGGAACTAATTAGAAAAACTATTATTATAAAAACTATTATACAAAAACTATTATTTTAAAGGTGAAACAGTGCAGGGGATTGTTAAAACCTATAAAGAAAGCTAAACTTGTATCTGCCGTCAAGAAGTGAAAACTCTGATCTTTTAGGAACTGAGTCATTAAACTGTCTGACTACATCGGCTAGAACAGGGCATTGTGGAATTGGCAGTTTCACTTTGAGTTATATACCTAAAAGAGGAAAGGGAAAATTAAAATTTTTATTCTTATTGGGTTAAAAAGATAAATAAGTACATTTCAATTTCTGTACACAAATATAAATTCAAGGGCGGAGAGATAGCATAGCGGTAGGATATTTGTCTTGCACACAGCCAATCCAGAAGGGATGGTTATTTAAATCTGGCATTCCATAGGGTCCCCAATGCCTGTCAGAGGAGTGACTTCTGAGTCTAGAGCCAGGAGTAACCCCTGAGCGCTGCCAGGTGTGATCCAAAAACAAAAACAAAAAACAAAAAACAATCCCCAAAAGACAAAAGAGAGGGGCCAGAGTGGTGGCGCAAGTGGTAGGACATTTGCCTTGCATGCACTAACCTAGTACAGACTGCAGTTTGATCCCCGGTATCCCATATGGTCCCCCAAGCCAGGAGCGATTTCTGAGCACATAGCTAGGAGTAACGCCTGAATATCACTGGGTGTGGCCAAAAAAAGAAAAAAAAGAACCAAAAATATAAATTCAGCTGAACTTCTTGAATACAAAAAATATTTCATGTGGTTTTTTTCCTAGGTGAATTGTTTTCTGAGCCTGTACATCTTCTTGAAAGTGTTTTTCAGTGGCTGTATGGGTTTCTTTAAAAAAGTTAAAGAAAATGTTAGGAATAAAAAAATCAAGAGAGTAAAAAATTAAAAGATATATCCCCCCCCTTTTTTTCAATAATTGAGTTTTGAGAGTTCTATGAGCATGTTCAACAATGGCTTCTTCTTGAGGATTATAGGGGATACCAGTGATGTTTGATTTTCCATTTGCAAAATGACAAAAAGTTTACTAGTGTGGGCTGGACATTATCAGTTTTGGTGGTATTGGTCTCCTTCTAGGCCACTCCTATCTGTACTTCTGGATGATGAACAGATGGGCCAGGTTGGCCTTTGCTTGCTTTGTCTCCCTCACTAAATGCATTTTCATGCAACACGTTTTGCTTTCTGCTTTTTTTTTTTTTTTTTTGGTGGGGGGACACCCAGTGACGCTCAGGGGTTACTCCTGGTTATGTGCTCAGAAATCACTCCTGGTTTGGAGGACCATATGGGATACTGGGGATCGAAACATGGTCCATCCTAGATCAGCTGTGTGCAAGGCAAATGCCCTACCACTGCATTATTGCTCTGGCCCTTGTTTTCTGCTTCTTAATGTTCTCTTGTTCTCCTCTGTGTAGCTAACCATCTTAAGCACACACCCTATTTAACATCCAGATTACACACCTTGCTTTCCCTAATCCCCTTACTCTGTCTTCCCTAAACACAGCACACATCCTGTTTTAATTCCCTCACATTCTACCAATTGGCTGACACAGAATTCAGAGTTCACACCTTACTCACCCCTAATATAAATATCCATTTTCCACCTACAATAAATGTAGATACTCTCCCAAAGGAGCTGGAGGATGCTCCTTTGTGAATACTTTAATCATCCGAGAACCGATTTCACCAGTGACTTCTACATATTGCGAGTCTGACCTCATTATCAACACTGATTTCACCAGTGACTTCTTCATCGTGGAATCTGACAATAATGGCTTCATTTACACCACTATAAAGTTCCTTGGGCTCACCCTGGTATAGCTGTGTGACCTTCTTAGATGTCTATGCCACCTGGTTGGTTGATGAGTGTTGGGGTACACATTTTTTTTACTTTATTCAGGATAATTCTTCTTTGCTTGTGATTGTCTCACATGAGCAGGAAATACTTCTGGATTGGTCCCCTACCCCCAACTTATTCTCCATCCATGCTGGTGGTCCGACTCTTCCCAATAGGAACCTTGGGTCAGAGAAAGTATTTTCAGTGTCAGTCACACAGCTAGCCTTTCTACCTGCTGGTATCTTTTGCCTGATGACAATTTGTGATGGAAGTTCCAGAACTGTTTTCTCTCTCTAATTTTGTGTAGATTATTTCCTATGACACCATTACTTCCAGCTCCGCATACCTTGATACCTCAGAACTCGAGCATAAAATTTCCACTACACCTGGCAAAATGTACAGGGATATCATCTCTTGTTGAGATCATCTCTGTGATAATTTTGTGCTTACACAACTGAATGATTCCACCTTGGATAAAAAAAGCTAGTTCCTGCTTGATTCAAGTATATAACAATGGCTTGACTTTGGGTCCAGGGACCCTGGCCCCTCTTTTCTTATATTGCTACCTTCTTTATGTCAACATCCAATATAAAATACACTGAAGTAGTAATTTGCATATTAGTCATTCAGGTATTGCTACAAATAGACATTATAATTTTTATGTACCATGCACTGCAGGATGCACAAGTCAAGCTCCCAAAATGCCTCCAACTTTGGAAAACAAAAGCACATTACAGTAGTGACCCATTCTAAAGCCAAAAGCGGCTAAATCATTACCATCCATTGGTACTAGGCCAGAGGAATAACAAACTGCTGAGATTAATATAACAGATGAACCAAATAGTGAAAATGAGCTGGTCACAGCTCCATCAGAAGCTGAGTTCTAAAGTGGATCTGTGAGATTATCTTACATTCTCCCTCTGCCACAACTTCAGAGAGTGCAAGAAAAGTGAAGATCCAGAACAGCTTGCTCTCATCAGTAAAACAACCAGACTCCAACATATGTGGGCTTTAACATAAACTCAGTCAATTTAAAAAAGCATGCTCATAGTATGAACCTTTTTTTCCTCCATTTTGTATTGAATTCCTTACTACCTGGAGTGAAGGTGAGCTTTGGCCCCTTCAGGACTTTAATATTGTTGCTAACAGCAGCCTGAGTTCTTCACAATCAATTTAGTGGGATGCATTTTTTTAACATACCTAAAAACAATATTAATAAACTAGATCATTCTGGAAGGATGGTTGCAGGAGTTCAGATGTCTTATGAACTACTGATAGGGGAAAGGGCTTTCTCAGATCCCCCACAGATAGGTGGTTTTACTGTGCTGCTGTAGAATTGGTCTGGGAAATTGCATTGTGTGTTTGGGTGTTGTACTACATAGGTGCAGGTTCTCAGTTTAATACTGTTCCATTTGTTTATCCTTTCTTCCACTCGTTTGGACAGTGTGTTCCTTGAAGATGCCTGTAGTCGCAATGTGACAGTGTATTTTGCCTACTGTTTCTTCTATATACCTTATAATTCTGGGCCTGACCTGGATTTGACCTTTGTACATGGTGTTAGATGGAGGCCCAAGTTTGCTGTTTTTGCATGTGTCTGACCAGCTGTCCCAACACCACTTATTGAAGAGGCTTTAGTTGCTCCATTTTGCATTTCTTGCCCTTTTATCAAAGATTGAGTGTATGTCTGTGGAATATTCTCTGAATACTCATTTATTCCACTGATCTGAGGGTTTGTCTTTCAATACCATGCTGTTTTAATGACTCTTTTTTTGTAGTACAATTTAAAGTTGGGAAATTTATGCCTCCCATCTTTTTACTAAGGCTTGTTTTAGCTATTCATATGTTTATTGTTTCAATTTTAGAAGTGTTTGATCAACTTCTATGAATAATGTCATGGGTATCATTAGACAAATTGCATTAAATTTGTACAATGTTTTGGGGAATATTGCCATTCTGTTTGTTAATCCTCCCAATCCATGAACAGGGTATGTTTCTTTGTATAAAACATATTCACCCTTTTAATTTGACTCCAAGATATTTGAGTTTCTGTGGCACTAATGTGAATGGGACATTTTTAAATGTCCATTTTTTCTCTAACATTATTTGTGTATAAGAAGGCCATTAATTTTTGCATGCTAAATTTGTAGCCTGCCATTTTTCTATATGAATCTATTTCTAGAAGCTTTCTTTAGGGTTTTGTAAATATAGTATCATGTTATCTGCAAACAGTGGGAGCTTGACATCTTTCTTTCGTATTTGGTTGCCTATTATACCCTTTTCTTGCCTAATTGCTAAGGCAATTACTATTAATTAGGAGTGGTGTCTTGAGAAAAGTTTCTTCAATTCCCATCTTGTTGAGTTTTTATCATGAATGGGTGTTGGACCTTATCAAGTGCTTTCTCTGCACCTATTGCTATCATACAGTTTTTATTTCTTTAATTGATATGGTGTTATATGTTGATTGATTTGCATATGTTAAACCATCCTTGCATTCCTAGAATGAAACCTACTTTTTTTTTTCCTATTTCTGTTCTTTTAGGAAAGGAGGGGACAGGAGGAGGGGCAGAGCAGGGGCAGGGAGGGCGAAGTAGGGAGGGAGGGAGGGAAGGAGGGAGAGAGGGCTGGGCAAAAGCCCGGAGGGGGGAGAATGAAACCTACTTGGTCATGTGTATGACCTTCTTGATGTGGTGTTGGATCCTATTAGCTAGGATTTTATTGAGTATCTTTGGATCTAGTTCATCAGGTATATTGGTCTGTAGTTTTCTTTTTTGCAGCATTTCTGTCTGGTTTTGGTATCAGGGTGATGTTAGCTTTGTAAAAACTATTTAAGAGTTTGTCTGTTTCTTTAATTTCCTGGAAGAGCCTGAAAAGGAGTGGTTGATGGTCCTCTTGAAAGAATTCATTAGTGAATCCATCGGGGCCTGGCCTTTTTTCCTTGGGAGGACATTTGATTACCATTTTATTTTCCTCTATAGTGATGGGTCTGTTTATATATGTTAGGTCATCCTGGTTCACCTGTGGAAGATTATAAGTCTCTAAGAATTTATCCTTTTTTTCCAGATTCTCTTGTTTCATGGCATAGAGTTTCTAAAAGTAGTCTGATTATCCTTTGTATCTCTTTAGTATCTGTAGTGATTTTCCTTTTCATTTTATTTAAGTTTATTAAGTTTATTTAAGTTATTAAGTTTCTCTCCCTTTTTTTGTGGATTTTGCTAGTGGTTTATCAATCTTGTTTATTTTCCCAAACAACCAACTTTTGCTGTTGTTACTATTTCTGAATTTTTTTGGATTTCCATTTTACTGATTTCTGCTCTATGCGTTGTTATTTCCTTCTGCCTATCTTTGATTCATTTTGTTGAAAACTTTCTAATTTTATATGCTGTGTCATTAAGTTGTTTATGTAGGCTTCTTCCTGATGTGTGCTTGTAAATCTATATATTTCCTCTTAGTATCATTTTTGCTATATCCAACATATTCTGGTTATTTGTGTCTTTGTTCACATTTGTTTCCAGGAAACTTTTGATTTTCTCTTTGACCCAATGATTATTCAATAGTGAGCTGTTCAATTTCCAGTTGTTAAAGTTTTTCCTATGTGTCTTTTTGTAGTTCACTTCTAATTTTAATGCATTATGATCTGAGAAGGTACTTTATACAATTTCTATTCTCTTGGTTTTATGGATGTAGTTTTATGGGTCAGCATGTGGTCTATCCTGGAAAATAACACATGTTCACTGAAGAAGAATGTGTATATAGTTTTTAGGGCATGGTGAGCTATATATATATACTAGTCCACTTTCTACCATATCTCCTTTTAGAGCTAGTATATTATTGTTATGTTTCATCTACTTTGACCTATCAAGTGATGACAGGGCAGTGTTTAGGTCTCCCACTATTGT
The DNA here is from genome assembly GCF_024139225.1 of Suncus etruscus. Taxonomy (NCBI): domain Eukaryota; kingdom Metazoa; phylum Chordata; class Mammalia; order Eulipotyphla; family Soricidae; genus Suncus; species Suncus etruscus. The sequence goes on from NC_064849.1 coordinate 13,042,241, forward strand.
GTTGCTATTGATGTCTTCTTTCAGATTTGTCAACAATTGTTGTAAATATTTTGCTGATCCCTCATTGGGTGTGTATATGTTTGTAAGTGTGACTTCTTCCTGATGTACATATTCCTTGAATATTAAGACATGCCAATCTTTATCCCTTATAACTTTTTAAAGTCTAAAGTTTGCATCATCTGATATTATTATGGCCACTCCAGCTTTTTTAAGGGAGTTGTTTGCTTGGATGGTTGTCCACCAACCTTTGATTTTTTATTTTTTTATATTTTTGGACTATTCAGATGTTTTTGTAGGCAGCAGAATGTTGGATTAAGCTTTTTGATCCATTTTGGAACTGTCTCTTAACTGGTGCATTTAGTCCACTGATGTTGAGACAGATAACTGTCATGGGATTTAGTGTCATCTTTGTGTAGAACTTTGGTGTATCTGTTGGTTTGTTTTTTCTTAAATTAGACCTTTCAGTTTTACTTTTAAGGCTTGTGCTGGATGAAGTATTTTACGGGAAGAATTCATTTGAGTTTTGTCACTATATCCCACCACTGTCATTGGGCCTTGAGGGTCTTGTGGGACAGATCTGACTAAGGATGCTCCATTGAATGTAATTTCCCTTTTAGATCTTGCTGCTTTAAGTATTCTATCCCTTCGTCATTGCGACTAAGATGTGTGTTGGGGTGCTTTTCTTTAGATATCTTTTAGTTGGTATTCTTATGGTATGCAGTATTTGGTTGCATGCAGTCTTTAGCTCCAGGAGTTTCTCTGCAATGATATCCTTGACTATTGATTCTGGGGATTTTATTCCTGGGTCTCTGGGATTCCAGTGATTCTTATATTGTTTTTGTTTAGTTTATTTAAGACTGCTATTTTTGTCTGTTCCCATTCTTTGAGGATTTCTTCCATTGTCTGATTATTTGCTTTAAGGCTCTTTTCCAGTCTCTCCTGTTATATGGAGTTGTTATGTATCTCATCTGCCAGCCACTTATTAGGTCCTCAGCTGCTATTACTCTTTTCAATAGGCTTTCTAATGAGGCTTTCAATTCTCCTGACAAGTTTTTCAGTCATATTATATCAGTTTGGAGTTTTCTCATTTCTATTTTCATATCCTATTGATTCTTATTTGTGGTTCATTCAGCTTGATCCATGCTTTCTTTGTATTTTATGAACATCCTCCATTATTCCTTTTCTAAACTTTTTATCTGAGAGGCTAAATAAGTGGTTGGCACTTCTTGGTCATCAGAGTCACCAGGTGTGGCCCAAAAACCAAACCAAAACAAAACAACAAAAAACTTGGCAAGAGGATGAGAAAACTATAGGCCTATGTTTCTAAAGGACTTTACTTTAGAAAATCATAACTTATCATAGTACATTATGGACTCTAAGAACAACCATGAAGAATACAATTTATTCAGTTTTGAACCATTATGTTGAAATGGAAACGGGTCATTGCACAGCCTATTGTAAAAATACAAGAGAACTTTGGTTTGAATTTGATGACCAAGATGTTTCAGAAATTGCCAACTCATCTGCAAAATCTTCAGCAGTTTATATTCTTTTTCATACTTCAAAGAGACCTGCTGTAATGAAAACAGCTGTTTAAATTAGCAGATATGATGATCTTTAGATGACTATAATAATGTTCTAAAGTTTTTACCAACAGGAGAACAGATGCAGGATGTGGACTCCTACTATAGTGCTCATTATTAGAATGAGCCTTAGTTAATGTGCCTTAGTTTAATCTTCGAAAACTGTGTGGCCCTGTGAGCACTACTAGGTCTGATCTCGTAATCCCTAACACAATTTAAAAAATGGGTAGAAGAGTGAATTCTATACCCAGTATTGTTTAATACATCAGAATCATTGGAGCCAGTCACAAGCACCACATCTAAGTAGCCCCTGAAAACAAGTGAGAATAACCAGTTCTGGCATGGATGTGGGAATGCTGTCTATTCTAGCCCTTCTGAAAAACAATATGGATATGTGGGTGTACCTATTTAAGACCCTAGACCCACCCATTTCTGGGAGGGGTCTTGGGAACCGGATAGTAGGTGTAACCTTACCTGCTAGACCCTCCCATTCCTGGGAGGGGTCTGGGAAATGTTATATAAGGCTTGGACCAAGGGAATTCCACCTTTTTGGCTTTTTACCCGTTTGCCTCTTGGCCCTTTCTGCGCTGCTGGGCGCTCTGAGGAAGATGGCTGAAAGGAGTTTAGATGCAGGGCCAAGAATAACTAGTGCTTAAAAGGTTATGAGATAGGCCACACACATGTGGTGAATAGGGTATGAATAAAGTTAATGCTTCCTGAAGCCTGCCTGTGAGTGAGTCTTGATTACGCCGATCACCTGGGCATGGAATCCGCCAGCTGAATGGGGATGAAGCCACGTGGCTGGGGCCTAAGCACAAAGGCCTCCATCCATCGCCATCCAGCCCCATCGTTAATTATTTCATGCTACATCTGGCGCTCCGAACTTTGACCTGAATCCTGGACCCAACAAAACAGCGAAAATGGTGAGATTTCTGCTCTTCTGTTTCATTTTGGCTCTTTTCAGGTGCACTGAGCCCAAAACCCTGGGCCACATGCAACAATGTTCAAAAATGGCCAACACCCCATCTGGGGGTTCAAAGGCCATTGAAACAAGAGAGGTGAAAGCTTGCATCACCTCCAGCCCAGGCCCAGGCCCAGAACTGAAACTTTGTTACAAGAAACAAAAACCTGGGCCTCTTCAAATACTTATTAAAAGTCTAAATTGGAAAAGGAGGAAAAAAAGACTATTAAAAATGGACTGATTTTCTGAAAATAACCTGCGGCTTGAATTTGGATTTCGACTTTGAAAATTTCGAACTGAACTTTTAGTTTAAATCACTTGGAACTCTGAACATCCGAAGTGCGCCCGGAGGAAAAAAGCGGCGAAAAGCTCCAAGCGGCTCGGCTGGGCTGGGCTGGGCTGGGCTGGGCTGGGCTCAGCTTGGCCCGGAAAAGCGAAAAACTTGGAATCCACCCTCCAGCAAACCGGCAGCGGGCAGCGGAACCCGCAACCTCATGGTCTACAGAACCGTCTGCGGGGCCTGAAACTGAAAGGAAGCCACGTGGTAAGATCAGCGTGGGACAAACCAACATCTGAACTTTAAAAGTTTACAGAAGCCACGTGGTGAGATCAGCGTGGAACAAACCAGCATCTAAACTCTAAAAATTTACAAAAGCCACGTGGTGAAATCAGCGTCAAACAAATTAATCATTTAAACTATGATTTTAGGTGTAGGTACTTAGCAGGTAATTTTATAGTTTACTCATAGTTGGTGATGCAATAAGTTTTAGTTAGTTAGTGGTTAAAAAATAAAAATAAAAGGGAAGTAGTTCTGTTTAGCTCATTTAAACATCTAATTTCTAACTACCTGCATCTTTGTCTTAGTCATTTTCTTTATGATTTAAATGTGTTTTGTTGTCTTTCAAAGTTAATATTTTCAATTGCAAAATGTTTTACTGTGTGTATTTTAATGTACTTAGCCTGTTTTTATAATGTATGTTATGCATGTATGCTGAAGTACTTGTGTATAGGAAAGGTATAGGAACAATAAAGTTCCCCCAATATAGTTTAAAAGTATAGGAACATGAAAGTTCCAAAATAGTGCTTGGTAAAAAAGCATTAATAGAGTTTTAGTTTACAGGTGTAAAGTATATTTTGCAAAAATATGTTTTTAAAAAGGGCTGGTATATTAATTTTCACTCTATTACGTTGGTGCATAAAAATATTAAGAAAAGGAGGAAATGTGGGTGTACCTATTTAAGACCCTAGACCCACCCATTTCTGGGAGGGGTCTTGGGAACCGGATAGTAGGTGTAACCTTACCTGCTAGACCCTCCCATTCCTGGGAGGGGTCTGGGAAATGTTATATAAGGCTTGGACCAAGGGAATTCCGCCTTTTTGGCTTTTTACCCATTTGGCTCTTGGCCCTTTCTGCGCTGCTGGGCGCTCTGAGGAAGATGGCTGAAAGGAGTTTAGATGCAGGGCCAAGAATAACTAGTGCTTAAAAGGTTATGAGATAGGCCACACACATGTGGTGAATAGGGTATGAATAAAGTTAATGCTTCCTGAAGCCTGCCTGTGAGTGAGTCTTGATTACGCCGATCACCTGGGCCTGGAACCCGCCAGCTGGATGGGGGATAAAGCCACGTGGCTGGGGCCTAAGCACAAAGGCCTCCATCCATCGCCATCCAGCCCCATCGCTAATTATTTCATGCTACATGGATATGCCTCAAAACTGGAAATTGACCTCCCATTGATCCAGCAATACCACCCCTAGAGATAGACTCTAGGAACATAAAAACACAGTAGAAAAATTCCCTCCGCACTCCTATTTTCATCACAGCACTATTTATAATAGCCAGAATCTGTAAACAACCCAGGTGCTCCACAAAAGCTGTGTGGCTAAAGAGCATGTGGTACATCTACACAATAGATACTATGCAGCCAATTAAAAAATAGTCATGAAATTTGCTTACACATTAATAGACATGGAGATTATGCTCATGTTATGGGTCAGATGAAGAGGGATAGACTTAAAAGAGTCGTCTCACTTATCTGTGGGATATAAGAAAAATAAAAGATGACATTGGTAATTGTGGGGTCCTGGGGTTCTGAATGAGGTGCAACATTTTGTAAAGGCCACTGTCATGCTTCTATTAGGTTCTGAACTAGGAGGATGCCATTTTGTAAAGACCACATGTTGTAAGCCATATGCTAGGTTTCCTCAAGCCTATTTCCATTAACACTGCCCCAAGCTACCTGGCCATAAGGTAGCCTATCTGGAAAGGACACAAGTGAGCAGTAAGAGGGTACCCTAGATAACATTCAATAATTTTAAAGATCATCAAAAAACTGGAACCTCCCTATGTCCCTTCCTTATATAATCTATTAAGGACCTTTGGTGGGGTTTTGTCTCCTGCAAGAGAGAAATCCTGACCAGTCAGATGGAGCTGTTGGTATACAAATTAGAGTTTTATTCAGCTTTAATCCAATTGTGTGGTCTCATCCTTTGACTCTGGACCCTAACAGTAATAATATCCAGAGACAATCAAAAGGTAGGCCAGGAGGACCAGCCCATTGATACAGACATATGATACAGCCCATGATACTCGACACAGACAGTGGTGACTGCAGTTAAGAGCACTGACAACTACCATGATAATGATAGAGAAGCAGAATTTCTGTCCCAGAGACACAAGAAGAGGTGGTAGGGAAATAAGGGACATTGGTAGTGGGAAAGTTTCACACATGAAGGGCAGTGTACATTCTATGAAACCAAAATAAGATCACTTTTATGTTCTTAACCATTCTGTAACCATGTTGCATAAAGAAATTATTAAAAGATTAAGTTGAATGAAATGTGGCTGAATTCGGCAACATGAGTGGAGTGAAAACATGTTGTTTTCAGGCACTAAATCAGCTGATAGAAAAGATAAGATAGTTTGCGAGGATTGTCAAAATGTAGCTTGGCAAAATCTACATCCTCTTTGTGTTGGGCTCATTCATCAACAATTTAAACTACAGACAAAATGTATTTCTGAGTGCACTGGCCAGAGAGAAAGCACAGCAGGAATGGTGTTTGCATTGAAGGTGGCTGACCGGAGTTCAATCTCCAACATTCCATAATGTCTCCTAAGTCCACCAGGAGTGATTCCTGAAGTACGGGGCCAGTAGTAAACCCAAGTATCATCACTGAGTGAACCTTAAAATAAAAGGAGAGGAAAGAAAATGACTTTGTGGGGAATCTCAACAACCCCATAATGATCCAAATGCAAATATAGGAGTAAAGGAAAAGGACAGAGGAACCTAAGAAGAGCACCTTGACATGGGCTGTGCAGCCTCGCTGAGAACACAGATGGAGAGTGAAGGCTCAGAATCTCAGGATCTGGGGCCGGCGAGGTGGCGCTAGAGGTAAGGTGTCTGCCTTGCAAGCGCTAGCCAAGGAAGGACCGCAGTTTGATCCCCTCGCATCCCATATGGTCCCCCCAAGCCAGGGGCAATTTCTGAGCACTTAGCCAGGAGTAACCCCTGAGCATCAAACGGGTATGGCCCGAAAAAAAAAAAGAATCTCAGGATCTGTTCTAAATGCCCATAGATAGGAAACCAGAAAGAGCAAGGAAGTAGAGAAAATCTCTAGATCATTTTGGGACTTGGGATCAAGGGCTTGCATCCCTGATCCTGGAGCCCGACACCCACATCTGAGAATCCCCCACGATACTCCACATCCAATCCAGGCCCTGAGCTCAGAAGGCTCTTCCCACTCTCACCTATAAATACACCTCTTGGCAGCCTCTCTAGGGATCCTCCTTTCAACCAGAATATCAGTAAGTTTTCAACACCCAATGTCCTGCCACAGAAGGATGAATCTTGGGCTAGAGACAAGAAAGGAAGCGCTAGCCAAGGAAGGACCGCAGTTCGATCCCCCAGCATCCCATATGGTCCCCGCAAGCCAGGGGCAATTTCTGAGTGCTTAGCCAGGAGTAACCCCTGAGCATCAAATGATTGTACCCCCCCCCCAAGAAAAAAAAGAAAGAAAACTTCAGAAAGCAAGCCCAGAAGAGTGGAGACTTGAATGAACCCAGGCCTACATTTCACCACACTAGGCAAAAATGCCTCCTTTATAAGCAGTTTCTAGGAAGGCAGTGGCAATGCCATTAACTTGCAGATTCTCAGAATGGTCCACAATTCAGTGGTCCTCAAACTATGGCCTGCGGGCCACATATTGTATTTGTATCTGTTTTGTTTCTTCATTGCAAAATAAGATATATGCAGTGTGCATAAGAATTCGTTCATAAGTTTTGTTTTTACTATAGTCAGACCCTCCAATGGTCTGAGGGACAGTGAACTGGCCCCCTGTTTAAAAAGTTTGAGGACCCCTGGTCCACATAAAATACTATTATTGTCTTACTTATTCTTTAAGTTCTATGGGATTGCCTTTATTGTCATAAATGAAAAGATGTAACTGTGGTTTATGCACTTTTCTCCACACTGAATCTTAAATCACCAGTTTATTGTGGAAGACACTTAAGAGATTGCTGAGTAATACTAAAACTGAGTAATACTAAAACTAAAACCCAAATAAGCTAATCTATAAAGTGGTCTTACCAATACACTTGTGTTGGGAGCTATTCATTAGGTACATTGTAGAGGCTGGAGAGAGAAGGTACTTGCCTTGTATATGGCCCTGCTTAATCTTTAGCACCCCACCTAGGAGTGGGAGCTCTGCTGGGAGTGGTCCTTAAGCACAGAAGCAGGAGTAGGCCCTGAGTGCTACAGGAAGTGGCCCCAAGAGACAGTTGGCATCCCTACCCCAGATACATATACACATGTGAAATAATAATGAATTATAAAAAAATGACTTACCCTTATAAATGTACTTCTTGTTTATTTTTTATTTTGACTGCAACTGGCAATGTAAACCACGGTGACACCAGGCTTGCTAATTACCATTTCAACTGTATAGAAATTTTTGGCAAAAAAATTTTTTTGGCAAAAATCCTATTCAGAAATTTTGTTTTGTTTTGGGGGGGGGCAGTTGGGTCAGACCTGGCCGTGCTCAATCGTCCCCGGCAGGCATGGGGGGACCATATGGGATGCTGGGATTCGAACCACTGTCCTTCTGCATGCAAGGCAAATGCCCTACCGCTGTGTTATCCCTCCGGCCCCCCTATTCGAAAATTTAAAAGTATGTTCTACTGCTGATATGGAGGTGTATAATGAAAACCCAAAGTTTTATAATCTCACTTTCATTAAGTTCAAATGGATTAAAAATAAAAAGTAGGAAGACCAGTTTTATCGAAGGTCTTTTCCTCTTAAAAAAAGGGGAAAAGGTGTGGGGCAGGAGAGATAGCACAGCAGAAGGATGTTCACCTTGCACATGGGGAACCTGGAAGGGACCTGTTTTGATTTCAGTCATCCCTTCTGTCCCCCCAGCTTGCCAGGGGGCGATTTCTGAGTGCAGAGCTAGGAGTAACCCCTGAGCACCGCTGGGTGGGACCCCAAAACCAATCAATCAATCAAGTTATAAAAAAAAGGGAAAGAAAAGACTGGAGCAGTCAAGTGGCCTAGTTTTGGGGTGAATGCGAGGGCGAAGGGCGGGAAGAAGATGAGGGCAGGGGAGAAACCTGCAGGGAGAACCGCAGCTGGGGGGTCGCTTGTTGGGGGCGCCTGGCCAGGTGGTAGTGGGCGCTGCGCTCAGGCTACACGTCCACCCCGGCGGCTCCTCTAGTCCCCCAGGTCCCTGCCCGCGGAGCCCCGGGCCGCTTCTACAGCCTCTGGGACGCCCCCGTCACTCTGAGGCGCGGGGTTGGGGTTCCAGGTGCGGGAAGGAGACCCGGGCGGCCGACCTTCCTCCGCGCCGCTGGCCGCTCGCTCTCTCGGGCTCCGAGGGAGGCAGCGAGCAGCGCGGGACGGCGCGACCTGACCCGACCCGACCCGACCCGACCACGGCGCTTCGACGCTCGAGCCGCCAGGCTTCCCGCCTCGTCTAGTCCCCTCAGCCCCGGCCCCGCCCCAGTCCTGAGCCCCGCCCCGGAAACGGCCACAAGCCCCGCCTCAGCCCCAGCCCCGCCCTCACCCCAAGCCACGGCCTATCCCCTCCGCCCTATCCCCTCCGCCTCGAGCTGGTACCCGCTCTGGCCCGCCCTCGACGCTGAGCCCCGCCCCTCGGCACTGGGCCCCGCCCCTCGACAATGAGTTCCACCCCTCGGCACTGAGCTCCGCTCCTCGGCACTGGGCCCCGCCCCTCAGCACTGAGCTCTGCCCTTCGACTCTGAGCTCCGCTCCCACCACTAAGTCCCGCCCCTCGGCACAGAGCCCCGCCCCTCGGCACTGGGTCACGCCCCAGCACAGAGCCCCGCCCCTCGGCACTGGGCCCCGCCCCTCGACAATGAGCTCCACCCCTCGGCACTGAGCTCCACTCCTCTGCACTGGGCCCCGCCCCTCGGCACTGAGCTCCGCCCTTGGACTCTGAGCTCCGCTCCCACCACTAAGGCCCCCCTCCTCATTGGGCCCCGCCCCTCGGCACAGAGCCCCGCCCCTCGGCAATGAGCTCCACCCCTCGGTACTGGGCCCCGCCCCTCAGAACAGAGTTCCGCCCCTCGGCCCCGAGCCCCGCCTCTTCGGCCCCTCGGACTCCCTCCCTGCCTACAGCCCGTCGTGTGTCCTTCTCCCTATAAAGACGGGGTCCGGCTACTGACCTCCGCTGCACTGACAGGGCAGAAAGGGGCTGAGGGCACGGTGGGGGCCCCCAGTATGTGTGTGTCTGGGGCGAGTGGGGCGTCTAAGACATCTACCTGCCTTTCCTGGGCCCTCCTAGCCCAGACTCCCTCCCTGGGTGGGCGGGTACACCTGCGGGGAAGAAGACCCCAATCGGGGCTCCTGGGGTGATCTGAGTGCTGGGGTGGCCCCAGTACCCACCGCTTTGTCGGAGCTCTTCCCATCTTTGTCCTCACACCCCTGGAAGGACGGAGCGTGATTCAACGAACGGGGTTCCACGTTCCGCCACCATGGCAACGCGACAATCTGGCGAGCGCGGGAGGACCTCGGGAGCTGGCCGGTGCAGCGGTCAGTCCAGCGACTCGGGCTCCGGGTGGCACTCGAGTTGCAAGCCTCAAAGGCGCAGCTGGGGAGAGCATGGGTGGAGCAGGGGGTCCAGGCATCTGGCTGACGGGGAAGGCAGGTATCCCAAGGGGTGCCAGAGAGGATGGGAGAGGGGTGCTCAGAGCCTGGCTTGCAGTCAGCTCTCAGTAGTGGCTAGTTGTAAAGAAAGTCCTACCAATTGTGAGATCTCCCCACGCACCGTATTTCTACCCCCACTCAGACAGGTCTGAAGAAGCAGGGTGATGGCGGAAAAAGAAGGCTTCTTGTCATAGCTCTGCCTTGCGACAAAGCCAGAACTTTAGGAACCCCAGGAGAGGGAAAGTCAAAGAGAGACAAAGGTCAAAGAGAGAGAGGTGGGCTTTTTTACATAACCAGGAGAGATTTAAAGAAAGAGGAAGATGGGGGAGTGGGTTAATAGCAAGGTGTCATCTTATAGCAAATTATGTTTCAGGGTAAAAAATTTAATTAAATTTAAAAAATGTTTTGCTTTCTATCAAAGTTTAGATTGCTGTGAGACAAACTACAAATTAACAACTCATTTTTGTGTATCAGCACTGGCCTCATGCTCCTAATGGGCAAGTTAAGTCTCTTGACACGTTTCCCCTCCACAAATAATGTTGAGTTTTTTTTGGTTTGTTTTGTTTCACCAGGGCATTACACTTGACTGCATGTTTGAAGTGCACGCTCTCTCTGTCTCTGTGTTTTTATTATCCTCTAGAGAGATGTGGAAAATTGCTCTATTAATTATACTCATTCACTGTTACCATCATTCACAGTTCATTATTCATGGTAATGTAGTAGCATTCAGGAGCAATGAATTGATTCAATATACTATGCAAGATTACTCAGCTAGTAAGCCCTGGAACAACATTCCAGTCCAGTTCTGACCCTTAAAAATATGTGACTTCAATTCTCTCCCTTAAATCATTAAAATCAGAAATAAAGGGGCACACATGCACACAAGAGGGAGTGAGATGTAAGTGGTAAGATCTCTAAGAGATCTCTTAAGGAGATCTAAGGGAGAGGGAAAGGGGAAGAGTGTATGTGCAGGAATTACAGAACATGCCTTGCATACTACTATTACCAGTTTGATATATAGCACCTGAGCACTGCCAGGTGCAGTTCTGGAGACCCCTAGTACTTCCCAGATGGCATGTCCTGACTCTATAGGACCTGAACAGCACCACATCCATAGGACCTTGTATGAGATGGCTGGTCTGGTTAGCTGATAATCACTGGCAGAGGACTTCAGGCCTCCCCAGCAATATTCCTGCCTCCACACAAATAAAAAACCCTAAACAAATACAAAATGCAACTTGCAACTGTAAGAAAAATGACAGAAAAAATGATACTGACAGTTAAAAACTGACTTTATTTAAAAATAGTGTCTATGTCAAATAAAAATAAGGTGGTCAGAGACATAGTACTGGGTAAGGTATTTGCCATGGATGGAACCAACTCTACTTCAGTTCCTAGCATTGAAGTTGATTACTCTAATCTCTGCCAGGAGTGATCCAGGAGCATAGAACCATGGATAAGCCCTGAGCACAGAGCCAAGAGTAAGCTCTGAGCATAGCCAGGGCTTATTTAATGAAAGAACAATGATTTACAAAGTTTTTGATAGTTGAGTTTTAAACATATATGTTGACACTAATGCTACTACCAGCATCAGCTTCCCTCTACCAGTGCTCCCATGCTTCCTCCTACACCCCTTCCCCAAGCCTCGTTGTTTTGACTTGCATTTCCCAAACACAAAATAAGGACTGTCTTTCCATGATTTTGCTGCCATAGGTATGTCTTCTGTGAACTGGTTTCAATTTTCCCTGCCCATTTTTGTTAGGTTGTTGCCACTAGGTTTAATAACATTTTGACCTCGCCTTTTAGGGAGGGTAAGTACTCCCCAGCAGTGCTCTAGAGGTCCAGGAGCCAATCCCAGAGCTACTCAGCCAATGAGGCAGGTCATTACAAAGGGCACTGTTCAGGCCCTTTGGTGCCAGGGACCCCAGGGCCATACCAGAGGTGGTGTGGATGATGTGCAATGCCAGGTACTGAACTTGCAAGACCATCACACTTGACCTTAAATAAACTCCTCAGCCCTACAATTTGTATATGAACTCATGTTCAGATGTATGATTTTAAGTATCTTTTTACATTCAGGGAATGCTTTGTATTTTGAAATTAGTTTACTATGCAGAAGCTTTTTGGTTTGATGTTTGAAATAGTCCTGTTTGCCCTTTTTTTTTTTAAACCTTTTTACTTTTGTTTCCCTTGCTGATAAAATTATTTTCCAATGTTATCTTTTAAGGCTGATATTATGGAGTATATCACCTTTGTTTTCTGTGTATTTATGTTTTCTTTCATTCACCAGCTTTAATACATTTTTATTTTTTGGGAGTTCACATTGGTGATTTTATGGTTCTGTCTCAGGAATAACACCTGGTGGGCTCAGAGTACCATATAGGATGCTAGGGATCAAACCCAGGCTGCATATATATATATATATATATATATATGCTCAGGCCCTTGAATTGATTTTTAAGGATTTTTTTTTCTTTTTTGGTTTTTGGGCCACACCCGGTGGTGCTCAGGGGTTTCTCCTGGCTGTCTGCTCAAAAATAGCTCCTGGCAGGCACGGGGGACCATATGGGACACCGGGAATCGAACCAACCACCTTTGGTCCTGGATCGGCTGCTTGCAAGGCAAACACTGCTGTGCTATCTCTCTGGATTTTTAAGGTTTTTAAGTTGTGATCCTATCTTTGTTCTTTTGGTCATTAACATCACCGATTATAGAGACTTTCCTTGCTTCATGTGACTTTGGCTCCTTTGTCAGAGTAGTTGTTCATATTTGTGTGGGTTTGTTTTGGGGCTGTCAATTCTGTTCCATTAGTCTGTGTATTTTTATACTAGTATGATGTTTAAATTACTAATACTTTGTAGTATATATATGAGAAGCATATCTTCATTTCTTGTTTATTTTTCATAAATATTAAGTTTGAGTCTTTTGTATTGTGCAATTTATATATTTATTAAATTTATTTCACTGAAAGAGCCATGGAATTTTGATAGGAATTGCACTGAATTTGATTTTACATAATATAAACATTTTAACACCCTTCTTTTTGATCTATGGATATCAGATACCTTTCTATTTATTTTTTCTATTTATTTCAATAATGCCTTAACAGTTTTCAATTTAAGGTGTTCCACCCCCTTCATTAAATTTTTCCTAGCTTATTTCTCTCGATGTCGTTGAAAATGAGTTTGCTTTCTTAATTTTTCTTTCTGCTAACTCATTATTGGCACTGAGAAATACAACAAATTTTTCTATATTTTGTAGTCTGCCACTTTTCTTAGTATGTATATTATTTCTAGTTTTACTTGCATCTTGGAATTGTCTGTTTCTATTAATATGTATTCTACAACTAGAAGTTTTACAACTTCCTTTACTTTGGATACCTTTTAGTTCCATGTCTAGCTGCATTGTAGACCATCCAGTCCTAAATTGAATGATATTCTGTAGTGAACACTCTTCTTTTATTCCTAATCTTTGTGTTTGTTTTAGGCCACACCTGGTGCAGCAGGTATTACTCAGGTATTGCTCCTAGTAGTGCTTGGGAAACCATATAGGATGCCAAGGATTAAACACTGTCTGGCTCTGTGCAAGGCAGGTGCCCTACCCATGTCACTCTGGCCCCCTTGTTCCTGATCTTAAAGAAAGAGCTATCAGAGTTTCATGATTGAGTTTGATGTTGACTAAATGTTCTATGTGACCCTTATCATGTTTAGATATATTTCTCTGTATCAATTTTGTTAAAGGTTTGTGTTATTTAGAAATAGGAATTGAATCTTGTTGAAAGCCTTTTCTATATTTTATAAAGTTCTTCCCCCAATCTGACCGATCTATGATTCCCTTTTATACTCCATTCAAGAAACTGAAGAAAAAGTCTTGTGTTGCTAAAAACAAAACAAAACAAAAAAACTAAAAACAAAAAACCGGAATTACAGAAATGTATAGCATTTATGGGATTTTCTGCTCACCTGTTGTAAGTAGGTCTTTGGGGAAAAATAAGCAATTCTCCTGTTTCTCTGTCTTCTTAACAAAGCCACAACACCCATACCATGCCAATTTGATGTAGACCTTTTTGTTTTTGTTTTTGGGCTACACCCTGCATTTCTCAGAGGTTACTCTAGGCTCTAAACTCAGAAATCGCTCCTGGCAGGCTCAGGGGACCATATGGGATGCAGGGAATTGAACCTGGGTCCGTTCTGGGTTGGCTGCGCCCTACCGCTGTGCTATCATTCCAACGATGATGTAGACCTCTTTTAAGAAATTTTCACTGCAACGTTATCAGGAAAAAATGTCCAAAGCTTGAAAATATTCGTGACACCTGGCATTTTCAAGGTGGCAAGATTACTAACTTTAATCATCTGTGGACCACAAACACACACCCACTGTTAAGGTTTCCCTGCAAACACTAACTTTACCACTTGGCAGACCCTTACTGGATGGCCCTAAACAATTTTATATAAAGGGTATAGATGCTAAGTATGCTTTACTCTCTCCCAGGAGCCGCCCTCACCTAAGTCTGCTGCCTACCCCTTCCCAAGAACCACACTCCCAATGTTCCTCATAATCCCTTCCGACACCTGCTAGGTGAAATGTGGCTGAGACATGAAAGCCTGGGAAAGAAACCCTGGAAGCAAACACAGCTTCTCTCAGCTAGAGATCACTTCACTAGCTTAACGCACTGCCAACTGCACCAGATTAAGTTGCATCCCTCCTCAATGCCACCACTTGTTGGGTTACTGATCCTACCCTAATCAATAATTGTACTCCACCCTAGGGTGTGATCTGGTGATAGTATATTAGAATATTCCCACCCTAAGGTGGGACCTGATTCTTGTCAATAAAAGCAGGGATCTGAGGAAGGCTGGGGCTCATTCTTCAGTCTTCTTCCACTGAGCTGCACTCCATCTTAGGAGCAGAAAGTTGAGTAGTTTGAATTCCTGGCTTGAGCACTGGATTTCCTGAACCCATTCTGGTACCTTTTCACTGTGTGAATTATTTCCTGCGGATCTCTACAACTGAAACTATTTCCCCTGACCTAATCGGACAGGGGAATGGGAACTGCCTTTTCTGTCTGGGAGCTCGGTGGGCATCAAACCTCAACCGATCTTCTAGAGAAAGTGACTCATCAGCCGCTGACATCTCTGCCCAGAGATACCAATGAGGCATGCTAGTCCTTTCCCACCACCTTATGCTACTAGCCGGGCCAGGAGACAGGACTGGCGGGGGTGGGTAGGTGGTGGGGACAGGCCTTTTCCAGCTCATCCTGGACCTCAGCCAAGCTGGGGCAGAGCAGTTTTTCCTCAAGCTGAGCTACCCTGTGCCAGTTGTCAGTGGTCAGTCCTGGGCATGGCATCCATGGTGTTGTGCAGGTGTGTAGGCAGGAGGCATTGATGTGGGTGCCATAGTACTGGTGCTGGTGATGGCTGCTGCAGGCTGCTGCCCTCACTCAGTACCATGTCCCTGCTGAAGCTCACTCACGTTGGGCTCTTGGCCTCCAACCACCGCCACTTCCAACAGACTCTCTTGGGCCTACGGGGTGGCAGCAGAGTCCATGAAGTTCCCACAGAAGTGACCTTTGGCTTCTGTTTGCTTTCGCTGTGGGCTTTCCATCGCAGGCGTCTCGGTAGCCATGGCAACAGTTGAGGCGCCAGCTGTGGCTCGATGCAGGGTCTGCCCAACTCATGTCGCCAGCAACTACAGTGCCTTCCCTCATCAAGAACAGGCTCGGGCCCCAGCATTATCCGACACCCAAAGAAGGCCCTGCAGGGCAGATCCATCCCCATCTTCCCTGCCTCTCTCTGCCCAATAAATAAAACCCTGTGTGGGGTTTTGGCTCCACGCACTCCAAGGGCCAATGCTCCGTGCTTTTTGTTCTTTTCGAGTGCCACACTTGCAGGGCTTGGGCCTAGCTGGCTCTGAGATCTCGCAATATGCTGCAGGGCGGCAGGGCCTCTTCGCCTCAGCCGTGTGGTACCCGAGGCCTACCTAGTCTAGGATCCTAAGTGACCCACCTTCTAGGTTTCGCTTTGGGCCAGCAGGTGCTTCCGTGGCTGCTGGCAAGGTCTGAGCTTCTCTTGACCTGTGTCCACACCCAGGAAGACACCTTCATTTTATATATTTTTAAATTTGGGGACCACACCACACCTGGCACAGCGGTGCTCCGGGGTCACTCCTGACTCTGTGCTCAAGAAATCGCTCCTGGCAGGCTCAAGGGACATATAGGATGCTGGGAATCAAACCTGGGTCTGTCCCAGGTCAGCTGCGTGCAAGGCAAATGCTTTACCAATGTGCTATCGCTCCGGCTCTATAAAGGCTGTGATGTTTGAAGGTGAGAAGGGAGCATAGTTTATTTTATTTCTATTTAGTGCATTTTCCAAAATGAATGTTAGGAAGCTCCACTCTCCAAAACGAATGGAGAGTAATAACCAGTAAGTTCCTTCAAGATTTAAGTTGTGAAGAATTCCTCTTTTTTATTTATTTTTATTTTTTAATTGTTGGGCCACACCAGACGGTGCTCAGGGGTTAATCCTGGCTATCTGCTCAGAAATAGCTCCTGGCAGGCACGGGGGACCATATGGGATGCCGGGATTCGAACCAACCACCTTTGGTCCTGAATCGGCTGCTTGCATGGCAAACGCCGCTGTCCTATCTCTCTGGCCCCAGAATTCCTCTTTTTTAACGAAAACCAAGCTGTATTCTCTCTGAGCTGGGCCATAGTGGCCAGATATTATTATTTTGCAGCTTTCTTGGCACTGGGGGTCATGTGTGTGTGTGTGTGTGTGTGTGTGTGTGTGTGTGTGTGTGTGTGTGTGTGTGTATGTGGTTTTTGGGTCACACCCGGCAGTTCTCAGGGGTTATTCCTGGCTCCATGCTCAGAAATTGCTCCTGGCAGGCACAGGTGGGGGGAGGGAGAGGGGCGGGGGGGAGGGGACAATATGGGATGCGGGATTCGAACCGATGACCTCCTGCATTAAAGGCAAACACCTTACCTCCATGCTATCTCTCCGGCTCCACTGGGGGTCATTTTTAAACAAAAATCTACTCACCACAGCTAAAGAAAAACAACCATGATTGGCTTCTTCCCTTATTATATATTTGTGAATTAAAAAAATAAAAACACCTCTATTGGAATAAACATTCCCTGAAGCATGACTAAACAGACACTATTGGAGTAAACAGGTTCATTGGAATAAACACCTTGGAGCCTGCTTCAAGAGCTGCAAAGTTAGCAGGACTGTTTGGAAATACTATAAGAAAAGCTG
>NC_064849.1:13059298-13179298 GCF_024139225.1 Suncus etruscus
GAAAGAAAGAAAGAATAAGAAAGAAGAAAGGAAAGAAAGGAAGAAGAAAGAAGGAAGAAAGAAAGAAAGAAAGAAAGAAAGAAAGGAAGGAAGGAAGAAAGAAAGAAAGAAAGAAAGAAAGAAAGAAAGAAAGAAAGAAAGAAAGAAAGAAAGAAAGAAAGAAATTGAAGAAGACCTAAGTAAATGGAAAAACATTTCATGCTCATGAATTGGAAGAATCAATGTTATCAAAATGACAGTTTACTTATAGATTCAATACAATCCCTATTCAAATTCAGACATTATTCTTCAAGAATCTAGATCAATCAATTAAGTATATATAGTATATATATAAATATATATATATACATATACTATATAGGGAAATTCTAATCAAGACAACAATGAGATATCATCTTACCATTGAGGTTGGCACATATCAAAAATATTTAGAACAATTTGTGTTGGGAGGGATGTGGAGAGAAAGGAACTCTTTTTCACTGCTGGTGGGAATGCCGTCTAGTACAACCTTTATGGTAAGCGATATGGAGATTCCTTCACAAACTGGAAATTGAGCTTCCATACGATCCAGCTATACCACTCCTAGGAATATACCCAAGAAACACAAAAATACAATACAAAAATCCATTCCTTACTCCTATATTCATTGCAGCGCTATTTACAATAGCCAGACTCTGGAAACAACCAAGATGCCCTTCAACAGATGAGTGGCTGAAGAAACTGTGGTACATATACACAATGGAATACTATGCAGCCATCAGGAGAGATGAAGTCATGAAATTTTCCTATACATGGATGTACATGGAATCTATTATGCTGAGTGAAGTAAGTCAGAGGGAGAGAGAAAGACGCAGAATGGTTTCACTCATCTATGGGCTTTAAGAAAAATGAAGGACATTTTTAACAGTATCTCAGAGACAAGAGAGATGAGGGCTGGTAGGTGCAGCTCAGGACATGCAGCTCATCACATAGAGTGATGAGTGCAGTTGCAGAGATGACTACACTGAAAACTATCATAACAATGTGAATGAATGAGGGAAGTGGAAAGCCTGTCTCGAGTACAGGTGTAGGGGAGTGGGGAGGAGGGAGATCTGGGAAATTGGTGGTGGGAATGTTGCACCGGTGAAGGGGGGTGCTCTTTACATGACTGTAATCATACAACTATAATCATGTTTGTAATCACGGTGTTTAAATAAAGATAAAAAAATTAAAAAAAAGAGCTTTTAATAAAGAACAATAAATATTTCCAAATTAAAAAAAAAAAAAAGAAAAGCTCTCTGGCCCAACCTTTGTGGAAAATGACATGGATTGGTTCAGAGTAAACTAATAATTAATCTGCCATATGACCCAGCAATTCTGCTTTTGGGTATTTGTCCCAGGACAGCAAAACACTAATCCTAAAGGATGCATGCACATCACTATTCTTTGCAACACTCAGTACAATAGCCAAGAGTTGGAAACAAAAAACAAAACAAAACAAAACAAAACAAAAAAGAATTGGAATCAACCTAGATGTTAAACAACAGATGAGTGGATCATGAAAATGTGATACAAATGGCTTTTCTTCACTCAACCCTGGAAGCACCTGGGAGATTTAGGACCAATAAAAATCTGTTATGAACCCCTGCAAGGCACAGACACTCAAGTCCCTCCAGACCCATGAGGTAGTCTTAGAGCTGCGCCTGGAGCCCACTTGTGTGTGGTGTAGGAAAAGATCCCTGCCATGATCACTGCAATCCAATTTCCTCCAGGATCCAGGAGCCATGGACTCAGGCTGGAGTGAGCTATTGTTCTTTGCACAAAAGGAAAGTACTTCCTGTTGCAAGTCAGCCCCTGAAGAGGTTGACTGATGGAGGGATGGAGGATGAGGTCTTTCCCCTTCAGCTCGGAGCACGCGTCTGCCACCCCGTCCAGCCAACGGTTCTGAGGTGAAATGGCGGGTAAACAGCTCGCAGACAATCAGGCTTGTGGAAATATTAGCTTTATTCGGTGGACAAGACTGAAGTCCAAGGTCTCAGCCTCAGTTCCAGCAAAAAGCCCCCCCCCCTCCCCCCCGCCTTCCACAGACCGTCACACCCTAGGGTAGGAGAGTAGGGCACAATCATCAATCAGGTTAGGGTGAGTAACATAATAATCCCCTAAAATATTTACATACACAACACTTCCTAATCTTACCCAGACCTTTAGGGCGCATCACCCTTCCTTCAAAGAGAAGGATTTCAAGAGGAGAAAAATAGTAAAGTATAGCCAGTTTATTAGGGAAATAAAGGGAGGTAAGAAGAGAGGTAGGTTGTGTCACAGAACTATAGGAAAGCAGGGTTAATTCTCTACAGTTCTCAGACCTGCCCTCAGTGTCCTGTGGTACTGCACAACTTATAAATAGCCTGTAGCAATTGCAGAAAAAGAAACTGGAGGTTTTGCAATGGATTCTAAAATAACTTAATTATTTTAGAGACAAAGGCTTGGCTAAAAATCTTGCAGGCACTAGATAAAGACCCAAAATGCATAGCTTGCAAGCATTCATCAGGAAGAAAAGGCCTACCTAAATAACTTAGTGGTATAACTTAAAAAAATTTCAAATTAGCAACAAGATGATCTGAAAGCCGGCAGGTGAAAGGAAATAATAAAAATTAGAGCAAAAATTAAGGAACAGAAAACTCAGGAAATAAAACCCCAAAAGGTCAAAGAGATTACAAGTTGTTCTTTTCAAAAAAAAAAAGATGTATTTTAAAAACTATTAATCACTCACAAGAGAAACCTAATAAACTGAACCAGAGTTGAATGAAATATATAACAGTAGAGACTACTGAAATGCTAATAAATCTTTAGATTAGAGAATCTTTATGTCAAGGAACAAGAGAATCTAGGGGGGAAAATGAATTAATTCTTGGACTTCTATAATCTCCCAAGATGGGTTGGAACACTTGAACAGACCTATCTCTAAAGAGAAAATTGAGATGGTATCAAAATTCTTCCCAAAAATAGAAGCCCAGGCCCAGATGCATCCACTAGTGAATTCTTTCAAGGCTCTATAAAATCTATTTCAATTTCTTTGCAGGAAATACATAATCAGAAATACTCCCAGGTTCTATGATTCTGGTAAAAAAAAATGAAAGTATGCTAAAAATATCCAAAGAAAATAGGATGAGTGTCAAAAGTATTCATGCATGGTATAAAGTTTTCAACAAAGAATAGGGAAAGGTATTTATACCATTTCTGCAACAGTACTGCAAACTGCAATATCTAATAGGCAAAAAGGAAGACAGAGAAAGGGACAGAGAGAGAAAATAGAAATATTATACAAGTAGATATGGGGCAGAGCATGGTGGGTAGGGCAAGGGGTAAACTAGGAACATTGGTAGCAGGAATGTACACTGGTGAAATAATGGGTCTTGCAAATTGTATGATGCAATCATGAACACATTTGTAACTGTATCATATAGTGATTCAATTAAAATGTTTGTTAAATTTTTTATTTAAAAACAATGCACCAGGAAGTTAGGACACTGGGTTAGGAGTTTGCATGGCATCATGAATTCCTTCCACACCCTTCCTGGATTGATCACTGAAGACAGAGCCAGAAGTAAGCCCTAAGAAGAATCAGATGTGGCTCTATAACAGACATAACCTTGTGCAAAATCATATTTCATCACTTAACCCTTTAGCCAAGCATGCTAGTTTTTATTAGTTCATTTATCCTGCAGTCTTAAAAACAATTTTAAGTACTACTAGTAGGTATAGTTTATAAATTATTCCAAATACATAAAACTGATAGCATAATGAAACTCTGTGTAGTCAAAAATCCAACATCACTAGCCTATAGCCCTGCCACTGGGTGGAAACAATGGAGTTTCATCATTTAATAATCAAAGGACTTCATATGGGCTTTGATAACCCCGAACATCTGAGGGTTCAATGTATGTCAACACTAACATCAACTTTATGTAGATTCACTTCAGTTTATGATCAAACTTGAGAACAAGCAGGGCAAAGTGTCCACATAATCGCTCCTGGCAGACATGGGGGACCGTATGAGATTCCAGGATTCAAACCACTGTCTGTCCTGGATCAGCTGAGTGCAAGGCAAACACCCTACCGCTGTGCTCTCTCTCTGCCTGTAGGGGTTTGTTTTCTTTTGTGGTAAGAGCCCAAAGAGTTCAGGACTACTTTCTCCAAACAAGGTGCTCAGGGTTTGGTCATGGCATGTAGTCAGAAAACTAGGCAATACAGGGGACAAACTCAGGTCTTCAGCACACAATACTTGTCTTCAAGTCTTAGCTCTTTTAGACTCATGTTTCAACTTCCCTGTGTATATTTACTTGAAAACCGTCTGCAGTTTGAACACTAGGACACTTCCTTTCATGGTATCTCTGTCCACAGAAGAAAAGCTACTGATATTTCAGAGTCAGGGAAAGAGTCTACAAAACTCCAACCAGTAAGTCTTCTTTATAGTGGTTTATCGAGTGTTCAGAGTAAAAGTATAAAAAAAAAAAAACAAAAAAAAAAAAAGAAAAAAGAAAAAAGAAAAAAAAAAAAACATCTGGAAGTGAAAGACCTATAGTGAAGGGGTTAAGGATTAGGATCCCTAGACTTGATTTCTGGGAAGGAGAAAGTCATGGATTGAGGTAGGGAGTCAGAAATGAATGGTCAATGCAGGACAAGACGTGCTTTCCCTCTAGGGACTCTCCTTTCCTCTACTCTGCGCATTGGCATTGCCAATCTCCATGTTGAAAGAAGCATGGCTAGAGAGCATCTCTTGTGAACACCCAGTCACGTGACACACAGGGGCGGAACTCAGTCCCATTGTGCTGTTATCATCCCATTGACATGGGGGTAAGTTTCAGGACTCCTGCAGGGTTCTAGATTTCTCACTGGCCAATGAGGTTGGAGACACTGAGCTCTGCCCATGAGCTCACAGATACATTGTGCTGTTCTGTCTCCATGGCAATGTTTTGTTCCTTGCGGAGGATCCTAGTGGACACCCACTAATCGGGCAAGATGCTCTCCCAATCCCCCTCCCTCATCAGACTCTAGAAAAGAAGCAGAAAATACAACTGGCGAAAGCCAGAGAAATAGTAAGGTATAAAGTGCTGGGGCGGGATGTCTGGTCAAGCCTAAAGAGTTGTCATGGCCCCACAGGATCAGTGTATGTAGCCAGTGCCCCCAGATTGAGCCCCTTGGTGTCTTATAGCTTCTACCTGAGCCTTCTGCCAGTCCTTCCCCAACTGCCTCTGCCCTCACCAAATACTCCCTGGAAAACTAGGCTGGTGACCACCAAGGATCCCCTCTACTAGACTCATGCCCTCTTTCCCTCTCCTAACCCAGAAGTCATTGGGCTTAGGGCTCCAAAACCCTGGGTAATTTTCATAAGGTTCCTAAGTAAC
Organism: Suncus etruscus; assembly: GCF_024139225.1. NCBI lineage: Eukaryota > Metazoa > Chordata > Mammalia > Eulipotyphla > Soricidae > Suncus > Suncus etruscus. The sequence goes on from NC_064849.1 coordinate 13,064,683, forward strand.
CTCAGACAGGGAGGAATTAGGATTATGTTGTGCACACAATATAAAGTAGATCCTCACAATCTCCCTAACACTTGCTCATTTCATCCACTAGATGAAAATTTAGTTGCTGGTAGTAACCTCTGAGCACAGAGCCAGAATAATCTGACCACAGCTGGGTGTGGCCCAAAACCCAAAATTATTTATATAAATAATAAAATAAAATAAAATAAACGGCAATTTCACAGAGTCTAGGTGCCATGTCAAGTATAGAATGGGGCACTACTGGAACACATAACAGAAACACCCCAGCTTTGTTTTGATATTCTGTCTTTTTAGGTGGAAGTGATATGTAAAGTGATCCTGAAGGACAAGGAAAGTACTACAGTTATAGGATGAAGTCTATAGAAAGAACCAGTAATAAGAATATCATCTATGATATTTTAAATAGGCTAGTTTGACTAAGAGATAAAGGTAAGGGGTAGAGAATAATAAGGGAAAAACTAACTTGACCTGGATGTATTTATCCATACTTAGTATTTTGGAACTGTTTCCTGAGAAAAATAAATAAAAATAATTAAATGAATGACAAAGAAAATAGTTATGTATTTACATGTAATTTATCAAATGAAAACTATATATGTATAAATATGTATATATATATAAATCACAGTAGCCTGGCTTAATATCACTACCTGAAACATAACAAACTGATGAAAGTCATTTTCCCCTGAAAATAGGTCCAATGTGCTGTTTTAAGGCTTGATGGCAATGTGAAGGAAGGATGTAGGTATACATAGAAAAAAAATCTAAATAACAAGAATTTAATAAAGTTTTGGACCTTAATGAATTATTGTAAAATCAGTATGATTTTCATTATGAATGTCTTTTCACATTGTCAAATTAATTACATAAAATATTGAATGGAGTATATATTAGACAATTAGTGGAAAAGTAATGCTTATTATTTATACCTCATTTCAAAGCTTAATATCTAAATTAATGTAAACATTGAGGCATGATGTCTTCCTTTTATCTTCTGGCTATATTTTTCCCAACATTGTTTTACTTGAAATTTATAAAATGCTACTGACTTAGGAAGGCCAGTAAAGAATGGCCTTAAAATGCCATATTTCTATATTATATCTAAATGGAGATTGTTTAAATATAGAAACAATCATAAAATATAATTTATGTTTTTTTTAATTATTTTATAAAATATATAATATACCAAATTACTAATGTGGTAGATTTGTTGAAAATTTAATTAATATTGATCATTTAAATGCATATTTTTACATATTTTATAATAATTTATTTAAGCACCATAGTTACAAAAATGTTTGTAGTTGGGTTTCAGTCATTGAATGTACACAACCCTTTACCAGTTTAACTTTCCTGCCACCAATCTTCCTCATTCCCTCCTTCCCGTCCCCTCCCTGTCAGAAATTGCCCCTGGCTTGGGGGGACCATATGGGACACCGGGGGATCGAACTGCGGTCCTTCCTTGGCTAGCGCTTGCAAGGCAGGCACCTTACCTCTAGCACCACCTCTCCAGCCCCCTAAATTGCACTTTTATAATTTCTTTTTTTCTCAACCCCTGATTTCTAATGTGAATTACTTTCATCATTGCTTCTTTCCACTTAATGCTCATGTATTCTCAATTCCTAATACTCTTCCCTCTCCACTCAATGGCTGATACACACAAATCCAGCCACCCCTTCGAAGACAGAAATATGAAGATACAATGCCAATTCAACAAATCCTAGGACTCTATAACTTCTTAGTTTTGGCAAGCATATAAAAAATAGGCCCTCAAGGGAAGGGAAGAGGAGGGGAGGGGAGAAAAGGAGAGGGAAGTAAAGGAAAGGGAAGGGTAGGGGTGGGGTGGGGTGGAAGGGGAAGGAAGGGAAGAGAAGGAAAGGGAAGGGAAGGGAAAGGGTGGGGAGGGGAAGGAAGAGAAGAGAAAGGAAGGGAAGGGAAGGAAAGGGAAAGGAAGGGAAGGAAAGAGAAGGGAGAAAAATAATAGGCACTCAAATGATAACTGTGGGGCACATTACTTTTGATTTTTCAAAGTAATTCTGACTAGTGGTGAGGATACCAAATCAATTTTGATTCAATAAAACCCAACAACTTTTATCCCACATTATAATGTACAGAAAAGTAGGTAGATATATAAATTCAAGTTGTAGTAAGAATGTATGATTTGAGACAGCATTAATTTCTAGTTGAATTTAAATAGCCAGGAATAACAGTGAAATCACCCCAACTAAACCATATAAAATTACTGAATTAAAACTACTATGATATACATAATTTATACCTCACCTCATTCAAAAAAATCTAGAATACCCTTTTTATTTCTTATACTTCCAACAGAACCACATTACTGAAATCATCTAGCTCAGCCTCAAAATTTGAAGGCGAAAAATAGATGGTACCAGAACTAGACAGTCATATGAACATTGAGTGGAAATAAACAATGATCAGAGTTGAACACCAAACCCAAAGTCAATGACAACAGAATCAATATTCAATCTACAATAAGCTGTACAAGTGGGGACCAGTTACGCTAGCATCCTGGGGGGTAAGGGAGGAAGAAGTGGGATACATACTAGGAAAAGGGGTGGAGGGAGGACAACACTGGTGGTGAGAATTCCCCTTATTCATTGTCACTATGTACCTTAAATATTACTGTGAAAGATTTGTAACTCACTTTGGCCACAATAAAAAATTTAAAAAATCTGGAATTAACTTTTAAGGTAATTTACTTAACAATCTTTATCTTAGCATTTATCTGCCTCATCCGTGAATATCATATTCATATCAGATCACATGGTTTGTCATAACAGTATATACAGACTGACTTACTGAGTTAAGTATATTATTACTTATACCCTGGCTTCTTAAGAGTTCATAGGTGATACATCATATGATATGCTTTATTCAAAATAAAGCACAGCTTGTGTCTCACTTGTCTCATTTTTATTTTCTAGATAGAGTATCCAGTTTATAAACTGACAGATAACATTTATCTTTTGTCTTTCATATTCAGCTATACTCATCAATTATCACTGTGAACTATCTTTAAAGAGTTTAAAGAAATGTATCTGGAAACTTACTTTGTTTTTTGATTTATCATCCTCCAGCTGCTGTTGAAGCAAGATATTTTCACTCTGCAGCAGAGAAAAACTTTCCTCTGTGGATTTCTGCTTTCTAACTTAAGCATTGACTTTATCTTGTTCACTTTGGTGTAAGGGTTCAGTTTCTTCTTTCTAGCCCTCTAATTCTCTGAGGAATTTGCTCCAAAGTCTCATTTCTCAGAGCATCTTTTTCATGTATGATTTTTTTGTAGGCAATCAAAACTATTTTCTGCTGTAAAAAGCACGTTGAAAAGAACCATATTTTCACCTTTAAATATCAGTGCATCAAAATTCAGTTTGTTCCCATAAATGGAACCATTCTTTTTTTTAATCTCTGGAAGTTAAGTTCTAACTTAACTTAGATGCTTGGCTTTGATCATGATCATGCACAGTAGTGGAGAGTCTATAGGTTTGGACTTCTGTTCACAATCTTCCATGGTTCTGTTTCTCATCTTATAATTTGGACTTTAAGACTGAAATATATTTTGTTTGTCCATATCTACAGGCTTGGGATTCTTTTTTTCAATATATAAATTGTTATTTAAGCACCATGATTACAAGCATGTTGTAGTTGGGTTTCAGTCATAAACAGAATACCCCCTTCACCAGTGCAACATTCCCACTACCAATACCGCCTCCTCCCCCACCCCTGCCTGTATTCAAGACAGGCATTCTACTTCTATCATTCTTTAACATTGTTATGCTAGTTGTTAGTGTAGTTATTTCCCTAACAGCGTTCACCACTCTTTGTGGTGAGACTCAATTGTTAGCCGATCCTTTCGGCCCTTCCAGCCCTAAATTCTATTGTTTCTGGGACTTATGACAGTAATGCCTTTAGTTTTTCTTAAAACCCATAGATGAGTGAGACTATTCTGTGTCTATCTTTCTCCCTCTGACTTATTTCACTCAGCATAATAGATTCTGGGGCCGGCGAGGTGGCGCTAGAGGTAAAGTGTCTGCCTTGCAAGCGCTAGCCAAGGAAGGACCGCGGTTCAATCCTCCAGCGTCCCATATGGTCCCCCCAAGCCAGGGGCAATTTCTGAGCGCTTAGCCAAAAGTAACCCCTGAGCATCAAACGGGTGTGGCCTGAAAAAGAAAAGATTCCATGTACATCCATGTATAGGAAAATTTCATGACTGTGTCTTTCCTGATGGCTGCTTAATATTCCATTGTGTATATGTACTACAGTTTCTTTAACCATTCATCTGTTGAAGGGCTTCTTGGTTGTTTCCAGAGTCTGGCTATTGTAAATAGTGCTGCAATGAATATGGGTGTGAGGAAGGGATTTTTGTATTTTATTTTTGTGTTCCTAGGGTATATCTCTAGGAGTGGAATAGCTGTATCATATGGGAGTTCAATTTCCAGTTTTTTTTGAGGAATCTCCATATTATTTTTCATAAAGGCTGGACAAGATGGCATGTCCACCAGGAGTGAATAAGAGTTTCTTTCTCTCCACATTCCTGCTAGCACTGATTGTTCTTGTTCTTTGTGATGTGTACTATTCTCTGTGGTGTGAGATGGTACCTCATTGTAGTTTGATTTGCATCTCCCTGATGATTAGTGATGTGGAACATTTTTTATGTGTCTTTTGGCCATTTGTATTTCTTCTTGAGGAAATATCTGTTTATTTCTTCTCCCAATTTTTGATGAGGTTATATGTTTTTTTCTTATTAAGTTCTGTCAGCACCTTGTATATTTTTGATATTAGCCCCTTGTCTCATGGATATTGGGTGAACAGTTTCTCCCATTCTGTGGGTGGTTTTTGTATCTTAGGCACTATTTCCTTTGAAGTGCAGAAGCTTCTCAGCTTAATATAGTCCCATCTGTTTATCTCTGCTTCTATTTATTTGGAGAATGCTATTTTCTCCTTGAAGATGCCTTTAGTCTGTCTCAATGTCATATAGTGTTTTACCTATGTGTTGTTCTATATACCGTATGGTTTCAGGCCTGATATCAAGGTCTTTAACCCATTTGGATTTGATCTTTGTGCATGGTGTTAGATGGGGGTCTGAGTTCACTTTTCTGCAAGTGGCTAGCCAGTTGTGCCAATACTACTTGTTGAAGAGGCTTTCCTTGCTCCATTTTGGATTTCTTGCCCCTTTATCAAAGATTAGTTGTTGTATGTCTGGGGAACATTGTCTGAATACTCAAGTCTATTCCACTGATCTGAAGATCTGTCTTTATTCCAATACCATGCTGTTATGCTATAGGTTTGAAATTCTGTTCGCAAGTGTTCTCTGTTTTGCTGCTCATCCTCTAATTTGGACATTAACACTAAAATCTCATCTGTCTGTCTAACAGAATAGGCTCGAACTTCAGTTTGTCATCGTTCATTATTTTGTTTTTTATCCTCTAGTATAGACTTTAGCATGGAAATCTTAATCCATGAGACTCTTAAGCTGTTGACCATATTGAACAATTGTTTTCTCATTCTGATTGACTGTCTTTTGAGGTTCATAATTCTTTCTCTCTCTCTTTTTTTTTATCAGATTAATATGTTCAGAGGATGTATTTGCCTTCTTCTGGCTCACAGTTTTTACTGTTTCTACTTCCAGTTTGGGTGTGACAATTTTATCCTGCAACATGTGGCTTTTACACAACAGATCTTTTTCATGATCATCAGTCACCTAAGTAAACATGGAAAATATTTAGCTCTTACTTAATAAAATGCCATATTATACTTTCCTTTGAACCGTTTTTGGGTCATACATGGCTCTGTTCAAGGCTTCTTTCTGCTGAGTTTATTAGATTTTATGGGATTCATGGGATTAAAACTTTTCACTTGCATGAAAGACAAGTGCCCTACCGCTATGCAAAATTCTTCAGATATCTTCTTCATTCATCACCCCAAACTTCATATTCATCTTTCTGTTTTATCTACTTGCTTACACATTTCTTCCATAGTTACATAGTTAAGATTATTTATTCTCACCAACCCTCCTTCCTTTCTCCCCTCCCCCTCTTTTCCTCCCCTTCCTCTCCATCCCCCCTCCCTTCATCCCACCCTTTCTCCCTCCCTCTATCCCACTCTCCCTCCCCTTCCTCTTCCTCCATCCCACCCCTCTCCCTTCCTCCCTCTCCTTTACCATCCCACCCCTCTCCCTTTTTCCCTCTCATTCTCCTTCCCTCCCTCCCTTCCTTCTTGTTCTCCCTCCCTCCTCCCTTCTTCCCTCCCTCCCTCCCTCCTTCCTTCCTTCCTTCCTTCCTTCCTTCCTTCCTTCCTTCCTTCCTTCCTTCCTTCCTTCCTTCCTTCCTTCCTTCCTTCCTTCCTCCTTCCTACCTTCCTTTCTCCCTCCCTCCCTCCCTCCCTCCCTTCCTTCCTCCCTCCCTCCCTCCCTCCCTTCCTTCCTCCCTCCCTCCCTCCCTCCCTCCTTCCTTCCTTCTTCCTTCCTCACTCCCTCCCTCCTCACTCCCTCCCTCCTCTATCCCTCCCTTCCTCCTTCCTGCCTTCCTTCTTCCTTTCTTCCTCATTCCCTCCCTCCTCTATCCCTCCCTCCCTAGTTTCTCCCTCCCTCCCTCCTTCCTTCCTTTCTCCCTCCCTCCCTCCTTCCTTTCTTCCTCCCTTCCTCCCTCTGTCCCTTCCTTTCTTCCTTCTTCCTTCCTTCCTCCCTCCCTCCTTCCTTCCTTCTTTCCTTCCTTTTTTCCTTCTACCTTCCTTCCTTTCTCCCTCCCTCCCTCCCTTCCTTCTTTCTTCCTTCATTTCTTCCTCCCTCCATCCCTTCCTTCCTTCCTTTTTCCTTCCTTTCTTTCTTCCTTCCTTTCTTCCTCCATCCCTTCCTTCCTTCCTTCTTTCTTCCATCCTTCCTCCCTTCCTTCCCCCTTCCTTCCTTCTTTCCTTTCTTCCTTCCTCCCTCCTTCCCTCCCTCCCTCCTTCCTCCCTCCCTCATACCTTCCTCCCTCCCTCCCTCCTTCTTCCCTCCGTCCCTTCCTTCCTTCCTTTCTTCCTCCCTTTCTCCATCCCTTCCTTCCTTCCTCCTCCCTCCCTCCCTGCTTCTTCCCTTCCTTACTTCCTCCCTCCCTCCTTCCCTCCTTCCTCTCTCCCTCCCTCCTTCCTCCCTCCCTTCTTCCTCTCTCCCTCCCTCCTTCCTCCCTCCATCCATCCTTCCTCCCTCCTTTCTTTCCTTCCTCCCTCCCTCCCTCCTTCCTCCCTCCCTCCTTCCCTCCTTCCTCTCTCCCTCCCTCCTTCCTCCCTCCCTCCTTCCTCCTTCCTTCCCCTTCCTTCCTTCCTTCCTTCCTTCCCCTTCCTTCCTTCCTTCCTTCCTTCCTTCCTTCCTTCCTCCCTCCCTCCTTCCCTCCTTCCTCTCTCCCTCCCTCCTTCCTCCCTCCCTCCTTCCTCACTTCCTTCCCCTTCCTTCCTTCCTTCCTTCCTTCCTTCCTTCCTTCCTTCCTTCCTTCCTTCCTTCCTTCCTTCCTTCCTTCCTTCCTTCCTTCCTTCCTTCCTTCCTTCCTTCCTTCCTTCCTTCCTTCCTTCCTTCCTTCCTTCCTTCCTTCCTTCCTTCCTTCCTTCTCCTTCCTTCCTTCCTTCCTTCCTTCCTTCCTTCCTTCCTTCCTTCCTTCCTTCCTTCCTTCCTTCCTTCCTTCCTTCCTTCCTTCCTTCCTTCCTTCCTTCCTTCCTTCCTTCCTTCCTTCCTTCCTTCCCAGTAAAGTTTTGCTGAGTTCAAGTTGTCCAGGTACAAGGCAAGAGCTCTGCTTTCTGTATTATCACTGAAGTGCTGGTAAAGACTTGGTTTATATTAGAATTTCCTCAGCCTTAAGGATACCCTTCGAACTGACTAGGAAACATAACTAGGAAAGGATGGTCAGAGTGTTGAGAAGTAAACATAACTGAAAGGACAGTTACAAACTAAAAGTCTAGTATTATTTTTGAATACTAGCATTAAAAATTTAATTAATTAAATTAAATTAAAAATTAAATTTATATTAAAGTGTGTTTTTAGGATTTATGTTTGTTTTAAGTATTCCCTTTCCTTTTTCTTTGTTATGTGGAGTTAAGGAACAAGCCCACTGAAATTTTTCTGATAGAACAAATGAGAAATTATTATTTTAGCAGTATCTACTTTTAAAGGGTTTGAGTTGCAAACACTATTGTTTATTATTATTACCTGTGAGAAAAGCTGTTTAATTCATCTCCTTTAATTAGAGAATAAAATACAGCACCTGGATTAATGATTTACAAGGTAAGTAAAATAGTAAATAGAAATTAAACTCATGCCAGGACAATTAATTTCAAAAGATGGCTTTACCTTAGTTTTGCCATCTAATTTATGACAGGGCTCATCAGTGCCAAAAAATGCTGGAAACACTTTAAAGAGAAAATAAACAACATATGTGAGTTAATATCTATACTAACAAATTGAGCAAGAGTTAAGCTAATATTTATTTAATTTGTTGCTCTAATTATATTTTGCTTCCTAATTTTTATTTGCTTTAATTCTGGGAGATCCAACTGGCAATGCTCAATACTCACTCCTACTCTGCTTAGTTCTGTAGTACTTAGGATAGTATTTTTTTCTGAGTATCTAATCATAGTCAGCCGCTTGAATGGCAAGTGCTTTACCACTGTGCTATCTGCAGCCTTTGGATACTGTTTTATTTGTTTGTTTGTTTGTTTTTCACTTCTTTTGTGTTTTGGGCCATACCTGGCCACTCCCAGAGTTACACATGCCTTTATGCTCAGAAATTATGCCTGGCAGGCTTGGGAGACATATGAGATAATGAAAATCAAATACAAGTAGGCTGTGTGCAAGGCAAATGGAAACGTACTCACCCTTTTATGCTATTGCTCCATCCCCTAGATACTTTTATTTAAAAAATTTTTTACTTATTTTTATTTATTTCTATTTAATTATATTTTTACTTATTTATATTTCTATTTTCAATTCTCCTAAAATATATGAGATGCCTACAAAAAGTTTAGATCATTATTAATAGATTGGTAGATTCAGATTCATTTGCTTTTAATGAAATTTTCTGTATGAATACCAAAAATAAAATTATATATCCTACATTGGAAAAATCCTGAGAACTAAATATTATTAGCAAGATACATTGTTCTTTCTCTATTACCTGCCCCTTGTTCAAAGACTGTGCAAGTCAAACAGTGGTAGTCCTGGTTGTTCAGGATGGAAACTGCATTAATAGGGAATCTTCCCTCTCTGCTTTAAAAAGCACAGAGTGGTCCAATAAATGTACAAGCTCTTTTTTATATAACCTAGAAATTTGAAATACTTTGTTTTACTTCATATTTCTACATCTTTCTACAAATCAAGAAAAGAAAAAAAATGGATGGGGCCCAGGGGCCAAGTGGTTTCACGTGCATTTGGTAAAAAAAAAAAAAAAAAAAAAAAAAAAAAGGAAAAGAAGGTCAGAACTAAATACCCAAACCAAAGTTAACAACAATACAATAGAACAATAGAATCAAGAGACCCAAACTTCAACAATCTAAACATAAGATGGACCTGTTACATTGGTAGACCAGGGCCCTAAGGGTGAAGGTGTGGGATGCATGCTAGGAACTTTGGTGACTGAAGGCCGACACTGGTGGTGGGAATGGTCCTCATTCACTATCACAAAATGCCTGAAATGCAACTATGAAGGTCTTGTAATGCACAATGTTCTCAATAAATGTTTTTTTTAAATGGAGGGAAAATGAATGAACAAATGTTTCCTCAAAGAAGAAATATAAATGGCTAAAGGGATCATAAAAATGCTCCACATCACTAATCATGAGAGAGATGTAAATCAAAAGAATTAGGTACCATCTCATGCCACAGAGACTGGGACACATCACAAAGAACAAGAACAATCAGTGTTGATGGGGATGTGGGGAGAAAGGAACTCTCATTCACTACTGGTGGAAATGACATCTAGCCCAGCCTTTCTGGAAAACAATATGGAGATTCCTCAAAAACTGGAAATTGAGCTCCCATATGATACAGCAATTCCAGTCCTAGGAAAATTCCCTAGGAATACAAAATACAATACAAAACTGCTCTCTGCACACCTATGTTCATTGCAGTTCTATTTACAATAACCAGAATATGGAAACAACCCAGATGCCTGAAAACAGATGAGTGGCTAAACAAACTGTGGTACATCTACACAATGGAATACTATGCAGCCATCAGGAAAATGAAGTCATAAGATTTTCCTATACATGAATGGACAAGGAAATTATTATGCTAAGTGACGTAAGTCAGAGGGACAAAGATAGAAACAGAATAGTCTCACTCATATTTGAGATTTAAGAAAAAGAAAATATAGCATGATAATAATATCCAGAGAAAATGTGACCCCATAGAGATATATGTTTGTACCTCTACTGATGTATCTACTTGGAGCATTTGTACTCCAAGCCAAATGAAATCTATAGGGTTTTGTGAGGAAGATTAAGGCTGACAATAAAATTATCAGCATAATTATCAGCATGAGAACTCCAATGGCAGGAGTAAAGAAAGGAGATAATTGGCCATTACCAAAAAATTTATGAGAGAATTTAAGTAGGATTGTTTTTCTTCGTTTTTTTTTGTTTTGTTTTGTTTTTGTTTTATTTTGTTTTGGTTTGGTTTTGGTTTTTGGGTTACACCCGGCAGCACTTAGGGGGTTACTCCTGGCTCTCCACTCAGAAATCGCTCCTGCCAGGCTCGGGGGACCATGTGGAATGCCAGGATTTAAACCACCAACCTTCTGCATGCAAGGCAAACACCTTACCTCCATGCTATTTCTCCCTCCCCTTAAGTAGGATTGTTACACCAAGTGTCAAGAAGTAAATTTACACTAGAACAATCTTGAAAAAAAATACTCATTTAGTAAAACCTCAACTGAGCAATTTTGGTCTGAAACATCTTCAGGAATCTGTGGAGAAGGCCTGATCCCATATTTTGGGAAAGGAAAGACATATTAAAGTACATATATCTTATTTTGTGGCCTAAAATAAGATGCTTTTTAGGCATTATGGAAAGACAAACTAGATGGCTTAGAATAGCTTTCACTGACCAAAATTGAAAATAGAAATAAATGCTAACAGGGCTGTCTTTGGGGGCCTTTCCTTCCAAGTTCCAGAACTATTCATGATTGCCCACTTCGGCCAGTCAGATAACAAAGGAATACACAACTGTATACTATAAACTCCTGCTACAGTACTCATCCATTAAGTATGTTATTGCTATTTATTTTCAATTCACGTGGTTTGCCATTGTATCATAATGCTCATGATTTCAGTTTGCTTTCAGGAAAGGAAGGAACTTAGTTGCTTAAGACTCACTAGACAATACTTCATGGTGTAGATTTCTCTTATAGTGCACATTACCATGTCACTTAGTTTTCTAGACTTGAAAATTATGATTGTTTTAAAGAATTCTCTGTACACAATCGAACCCAGGAAGCATCTCTTCAGTAAAGTTTACCCTCAGCAATGATGATTTTGCCTAGAAAATGGAAAACCTTTACATCTGTCTTGCCAGCTTTATATTTTGTAAGTATTTTGACCCATTCCACCTGGGTTAGTTTTTCAACTACAAGCCTTGGATCAATCCTCAGTGTCTATCTATGAGTGTGTGTGAGTGTATGTGTTGGCCACCTCAATGTCTGTCTCATGTCAATATGTAATATGTCAATATATAATATACATAATGTTTATGTTGTATATAGTCCTTCCCCCTGTTATATATAACCCTTCTCCCTCTACCCTTAACACTTTACAAATACGTTTATATCCCTTTACTCTCTCACCTTCAATCTATTATTTCTTCCAATTTAAACATTTTTACCCTCAGTCTTAACTCCTCAGGAACTGAAACCTTCCTCCTGTCCCACCAGCTGCCAGCCAGCTTCCAAAGCAAAAGGACAGCCTCGCAGCCCACCTTGCCTCAACCTAAGAAGAAGCTGCAACTGCAGCTGCTGCTGACTTGCTCTTGGTGGCCCCTTTTCTCCCACTTCCCTTAGCTGTGGACTATGACTCACTACCAGATTCGGTTTTTGAGAACCCCCCAGATCTAGAACATTTCCTGATCTTTAACTGCTGGGATCCATTTTTCGATTCCATAAAACCATGTTGCAGGCTAAAACTGCTCTGGATTTTATTCTAACCTCAGACTATTTCAACATTTTAAAGGGTATATGTATATTTCTATCATATATTTTATTTAGATGTATTTCTTTAATAGGTATAATTCTCATTGTCTGTTTTTATTATGTAGAGGTAGTTTTCCCCATTCCTTTTGTTGGATGTGTTAAGTAGAAATCTCTAGTAGATAAGTTTATCTTGGGTTTTGAGTTCATTAGAACCAGGTTATAAGGATTGTTTAACTTGTTATTTTTACCCCCATATGCACCATTAGTATCATGTGGCTCTGTTCTTTTTTGCATAGACACATTAAAATGGGAAAATATTACATCTAAAATAGTTCTTATCTAATAGGGATAGGAACTCATACATTTTATATTGCAGTGGGGCCTTTCACCCTGAACATTTTTCATAGAGACTTGGCTTAGCCTTCAGACAATTGGATAACAGCCATTCACCCCTGAACCTTGGATTCTATCTATAAAATTGGCAAGGTTTTCTGTACCAACACCAGAAATTGGACTTCTACCAGGTCAGGCCCTAATGCTGCCTTGGCACTGTCTTGCTCCAGAGTAGGTTCATAGGACATCCCGAAGACTTGGAAAAAGCAACAACTTGCTTTCAGAATAGGATTCGCTGCATTGCCACCTAATGGTCAGATGAAATCAGAAGATGCTCTATGCCACTCTGACTTTGATATAGGATCCATGTAAAAACCAGAATCTCTAATTACAGAAACCTCACTACAATAACTATGATCAAGAAGAACTTTTAATGGAACCACAAAGAAAGACTTTGGGCTTAAATAACTTAGTATGCCCGGAGCCTGTTGTTGGTCTTATAGCAGGATGCTTCATGGGTGGGGGTTCCCTGCTTATAGGCCAAAGGTTCCCTTTCTATTTTACCAACATTTTTCTGCACCTATACAAAGCAAAACAAAAATCTGCCATACACCCCCTTTCTTTATTTTATTCTTTCCCCTTTTCCCCAATTTTTTTCTTAAATAGGAGTGCCACCTTTTTCATGGGACCGTGGGCATGGATAACTTTGTTTTACCACATATTTCTGCATTTTTTATAAAACCAAGAAGGGAAAAAGAAAGGCTGGAGACCTGAGCCAAGTGGTCTCAGATGCATTGGGATGCATTGGTAGAAAAAATAAGGACAGAACTAAATATCCAAGCCAAAGTGAACAACAATAGAATCGAGAGGCCTAAACTTGAACAATCTAAATTTAAATGGGCCTATTATACTGGCAGGCCAGGGGACAAAGGGTGGTGGTACAGGAAGCACTCTGGATTCATTGGTGGAGGGAGGTTGACACTGGTGGTGGAAATGGCCCTGACTCACTGTGTGTGTGTATGTGTGTGTGTGTGTACTGTATTATATGTATATATATAAAATAAAAGAAAAATAGAGCAGCTATAGCTCACTTGAGAAAGTGAGCCTACAACTATGCTCACAGAGGAGAAAGTTCAAGAAATATACATAGTTCTTCATAGAAAAATTGCACTTATTGTGGGATTAAAAAAAAGATAGTATGGTAATAATATTGAGACAATAGAGATGAGTGCCAAGAGGACCTGTCCATGGTAGGAAGCTTGCCACAAAGAACTGTGAGTGCAGTTAGAATAAAGAGGCGTCCACTATAACAATGGTAACTTAACTAATCACTCTGGACAAGAACTAGGTGCTGAAAGGTGATATAGTGATATGCATATCACCCCTTCATTAACAATAATCAAACCACAGTGTCGAGAAAGAAAGAGAGAGGGTTGGATAGATAGCACAGCTGCAGGTCATTTGTCTTACATGAAGCCAATTCAGGATGAATGGTGGTTCAAATTCTGGCATCTGATATGGTTTCCTGTGCCTGCCAAGAATGATTTCTGAGTGCAGAGCCAGGAGTAACCCCTGAGTGCCACCAGGTGTGACAAAGAAAGAAAGAGAGAGAGAAAGAAAGGAAGGAAGGAAGGAAGGAAGGAAGGAAGGAAGGAAAAGAAAGAAGAAAGAAAGAAGAGAATGCAGAAAAAGAAAGAAGAAAAAGAGAAAAAGAAATAGAGAAGCAGAAGGAGGAAGAGGAAGAGGAAGAAGTAGAAAAAAGAAGAGAAGAAGAAGAAGAAGAAGAAGAAGAAGAAGAAGAAGAAGAAGAAGAAGAAGAAGAAGAAGAAGAAGAAGAAGAAGAAGAAGAAGAAGAAGAAAAGTGTCTTCTCCAGAGGAAAGCAGTTGGGGCGGGTGGGAGGAAAACTGGGAACACTGGTGGTGGGGACTGTGCACAGGTGAAAAGTTTTATACATTGTATGACTGAAACTCAATCATGAACAGCTTTGTAACTGAAAAAACCCACTGTATTATTAACAACCTTGTGACCACAGTGTTTAAATAAAGTAATTTTTTAAAAAAAACTTCTTAATGAATACAGTAAACAAACCATAATAGGAAGAACTAATGTTGATCAACATCAAGGATTTCAGACTGTGGAATCAGTAGAATTTTCCTTCATTTGGGCTTTATTTTCTGGATTTCTGTGGTGGCAACAAGATCTGGATCTGTTTTCTGCCTACGAGAGATGGAACATAAGATGAGAAACCTCCATAGGCAAGATGATATTGTTAACAAGGAGTGTAGGAATCAGGAAGAGATTATGATTTGGGTAATCAGAGTCCATCATCAGATAGAAAGCCAATCTGCACTGACACCCAAGAAAGTGACTCATCCTAAGGTTGTGATGATGCTGTTACAGGGAATGCCTCTTGGCTTATGAGATAATCTCAAAATATCTAACAATAAAAACAATTAAGTTGTGCCTACACAATGAAAAGCAGGATTGACACCTTGAGTCCATAGTTATGGTAACTGGGCATAGAAACAAAGATAGGGGGTTGGAATGATGGCTGGAGTGATAGCATAGTGGTGGACCCAGTTTGATTCCTGGCATCCCATATGGTCCCCTGAGCCTGCCAGGAGTGATTTCTGAGTGCAGATCCAGGAGTAACCCCTAAGCACACCAGTTGTGGCTAAAAGAAGATGAAGAAGATGAAGGAGGAGGGAGAGGGGGAGGAGAAGAAGATGATGAAGAGGAGAAGGAAAAGAAAGCATAAGAAGGAGGAAAAGAAGAAAGAGAAGGAGAAGGAGAAGAAGAAGGAGGAGGAGGAGGAGGAGAAGAAGAAGAAGAAGAAGAAGAAGAAGAAGAAGAAGAAGAAGAAGAAGAAGAAGAAGAAGAAGAAGAAGAAGAAGAAGAAGAAGAAGAAGAAAACAACTATGGGTTCACAGAAGGTAAAGACCTCTCATCTACCTAAGCCCTGACCTCCTTTATTTTATTTCGGGGATTTACAATACTTAAAAAAATGGTTTCTAATGAATGTAATTCCAACATCACACTTATCAGTATAACCATCTCCCTTCCCTGAAATCCCCAATTTTCTTCTTTTTATCCCCAACTCAACTGTGTGGATCAGTTGAGAGCATTGTGTTGTTGCCTTTGGTCCTTTGTTGTTCCGTTGATGTGTATCTTCGTTTCACCTATGAGAGGGATAATTCGTAACTATCCCTTCTCTTCTCACTGACTCCACTCAGCATGATGTCCTTTAGTTCCACCCAGGTTGCTTCAAATTGAATGGTTTTGTTCTTTCTTAGAGCTGCACAGTATTCCATTTTTTACATATACCACAACTCCTTGATGAGTCACTCCTCTGCAGTTGGAAATCTGGGTTGTTTCCATATCTTAAGTATTGTACTATGTGCAGTGATAAAGTTGCGTTTATATCCTTTTTAATCAATATTTTTGCGTTTGAGAGATAGATGCCCAGAAATGGTATCTCTGTGTGGATCATGTAGGAATTCTATTCTTCTTATATTTTTTAGAAATTTCCATATTTCTTTCCATAAAAATAGAACCACAGTCATTCCCATCAAAGGTGGGTTTCCGTTCCTTTCTCACCCCAACCTGCCAACACTGGCTGTTTCCAGACTTTTTGATATCTGCCACTCTCATCCAACATAGCAACAACAAGAAAAAAATCCGACTTCCTCTGAGCCTAATTCCAAGCCTTATACTCTCCCTTCCTCTCCTCTACTGCCTTCTGTCCAGTTTCTCACAGACTCAGCTCCATCTCTTCTCGGACACCTGCTCCCTCGCTTGCTCCAAGTAGTCTCTGACTTATGCCCTCCAAGCTGGTCCAACAGCGACAGTGGACCAGAGCCAGAACAACCCAGCCCATACTTCATCCCTGCCCCCTTAGCACTCAGTAGCTCCATTGCAAACCCTGGGCAAGGAGCCCACATTTCTGCCCCTCCCCAGAGACTGCAGCAGGACCCAGCAGCAATAGCAATAGCAGGTCAGCGAATACCTGTATATGCTTTCATTTGCACTGTGATATCATGGTGCCAAGAAGGGCTCATGCTAAGATTCTGAAAAACTGTTTTGCAGGACTAGAACGCCCCTCCACCCCTCCAATTTATTCCAAGGTGGATGTGCATCTTGTTAGGATTTCTGATGAGGTCTCCAGCGCCCGGGGATCAGGGCAATTCTGTCATCCACCCCACCCCCTAGTCGACACCAAAGCTGAGGGTTTGGGGGGTGGAGCATACACACCTGTGTGTCTCATGGAGAAGCGAATGAGCATGCGGGCTGGGGGAGTCGGCTGGGGATGTGTGCTGCTGGGTCCGAGGATTGCAAAGCCACGGTAGACACACACACACACACACACACACACACACACACACACACACACACACACACACACACACACACACACACACACACACACACACACACGAGACTGATGCGGAGAGAGGAGTACGAACAAAGCGAGACCACGCCAGGCCTGGGCGGCGGCGCACCAGGGCGAGCGCCCTCCCCGAAGCAGCTCCCAGTCCAGCCCCCCCGAGCGAGAGAACGGGGCATTGCACTGGCTGCACAGCCTCGGGGCGCCCAGCTCGGTCCTGCCAGTCTAGATCTGCGAGCCCGGTAGAGAGGTCGAGGCTGGGAACCCGGGAGCGCGGAGCTGACCGCGGTGCTGAGCAAGGCCGAGACTTGCCACATTCCTGCTTCCCAGCGGTAAGTAGCCAAGGCCCGGTGATGTAGGCTTGGGAGGAAGAGGGGTAGGTGGGTGTGATTTGTTCCTTTTTCAGCATTTTAGCGAAGGGAAGAGAGAGAGAAGAAATAGGATTCGACCCTGCCCCCCTCCTCAATATCCACTCCCCTCTGGGTGCCCATCGCTGATAGTGCAGGGATGGGGTTAGGATAAAGGAAAAACCATCTCAGGTGCAGGGCCGGGAAGGAACTGGGAAGACTGGAAACCCACCTTCTCTGGTCCAGGCATGTCAGGGATGCCCAGAGTCCTTAGGGGTCGAGGCCAGGACCTTAGCTCCCCGGAGGGCCCTTTGTCTCCCCAGTGTGGGGGGCTGGGTGAGTCGATGATGTTCTCAACGTGCTATTTCTGTTTCCCTACCAGCCCACACCCTATTCAGAACACCGAGCCTCTCCCTCTCCACACTGATTGTCATCCCGAAGGTGATGGCTTGAACCAGGCAGCCTGTTACAAAAAGAAACCATTGCCTCAGCCATAGCATAGCACCCCACCC
This sequence comes from Suncus etruscus, assembly GCF_024139225.1. Taxonomy (NCBI): domain Eukaryota; kingdom Metazoa; phylum Chordata; class Mammalia; order Eulipotyphla; family Soricidae; genus Suncus; species Suncus etruscus. The sequence goes on from NC_064849.1 coordinate 13,082,451, forward strand.
TAATGGCCAGGAAGCTCTCCTGCCAGGATTCCTGCAGAGGCAGCTTTTTTTGCCTTTCTTTCTTTCTTTTTTTAAAATCACCATTTATCCTTTTGTTTTAGTTGTCAATTTTCCTGGATAAAGGGAATGAGGCATGAGAAGGCAAAACAAATGAAAAAAATTAGTAAATACTTATATTTCTGATGTATAGGCATACCTCCAAGATCTTACACCCTGCCATTTTAATGTTAACAGAAAAAAGGGCTATTTTCCTTTTTTCTTTTATCAAGTGGAAAAGGAAATCTGAGTGGCTGAACTAAATTAAGTCATCATGGAGAAAAAACTCCACTAGAATAATTTGTTCCATTTACTATCTATCCATTTGCATGACATGCTTCTGTTTGAGTTAGAGTTTAAATAACTCTCCTGTCTTTAATTTCTTTTTACCTCTTCTCCTGCCCTGTTCATAAATTGAAGGTGCTCTCCTGTCATTCACTTTTGATTGCTGGCTCCCTATATGATATTAGATAAAGTCAGATAAAGTTAACATACAGTATGTGTTGCTTATCAACTGACGTCATCCTTTGAGCTTGCTGCTCCAGCCCCCTGGTGCTGCTTTTAGACCTTTAAATATTCTTCTCTTGCTCCTTGCTTCTTACTGAGGGATATTTCCTCTGTCTTGAATATGCTTCCCACATTCTTTTGCTTAGTTTGTTTTCAGTCATCATTTAGGTTACAGTTTAAATCCCTGAAGCAGAATTGATTAAATAAATGTTAGTTCCTTTCCAATTCTCAGGCAATTTACAAACTCATTTTAGACATGAAAATCTCAGTCAAGGGTGTTGATTTCACTGAGATCTGTCATAGAAAAAATGTACATTAACTATGAGTAAAATGAACATTTCCAGACCCATCTATTTTATTGAAGAAACATAGATGTGAATAAGATGTCTCAAAAACAAGAGTATTTCATTGAAACTAAGTGACAACTCAATATCTTCTTGGAAAAGTTATGGCCTTATTGGGGAGCAAGAAGGCTAGACAATCACTGGAGTAAACAGTGATCACTGAGTGACACAGACAAAAAGTCATTAACATGGAGGGTAGGTCTGCTTTGTCTATAAGGTGCTGGGGTGCTTGTACATGTGAGGGGCCTTTGCTTTAGGTGATATATTGGTTTCCATGGAGGGGGTATTTATGGGTTACAAAGGAGAGTTAGCCTTTAGAAACTGGACATAATTGGCCTCTGTCCTTGGCAATAATGGTGCTAGGAACTGGTGGTTCAAGTAAATCTTACATTTCTTCTGAGAACTGTTAGGAAAGGTGCAGCTCTGTCTCTCCATGGTAGTGGGTCTTGTGAATTCTCAAGAATTTCCCATCAATGTCAACCACTGAGTCCACATTTCTAAGGAGTGAAGTACTCATAAAATATTTTAATGTAGGGGGTGACTGGACTAAAAATATGACTAAGTCAATTCTTTTCCAAAAATGTCCAAGTCATTAATTTACTGTTCTGGACCTTACTACTTATTGTTATAGTGATCTGCAAAATGCTAAGTAGGCTCTGGAATCTGACTGATAACACTGGTGATGCTGAGCCCATCCATTTTTAGGAATTATTGTACAAATTAGGAATGTGGCAAAATTTCTCACTACTAATGATTATGACTCAGCTCAGAATCGGTTATAGAATTCAGTAGGCTTGTTTATTTTAGAATCACTCTACAATAAATTGTTGCTCTTGTCATTGCCAAATTTTGCACAGAGTGATCAACTCATGGTTGAAGTTACTCATAAGCATGTGGTAATGTAAGGATTTTTTTCTAAAATATGGAAAAAAAATGCAATGCAATCTCCTAATATGTCTGTGACTTCTTGCCATAGAAATTATATTGTCACTAATTATAATCTTTTGTAACTTGCTGGAATTACACTAAGATTTATTTTTATTAAGATTTCTAAAATTATTCACAAAATACATTTTTTTCTTTTTCCCTTCTTTCCTCCCTTCCTTTCTCCTTCCTTTCTTCTTTCCCTTCTTCCACTCTTCCTTCCTCTCTCCCTTCCTCCATTCCTTCCTTTTTGTTTATTTATTTATCTATTGGTAGTTTTTTAATGCTGGGGATTTTACATGAAAGGCAAGTTCATTAAACTATGTCAGGGGTCCTTAAATACATTTATTTTTGAAGGTTTATATTTCCCAGGAAAAAAGTTTAAGTTGTTGTTTCATCCAATTTAATAATAGTTAAAACACTGCTTCAGAGTCTAGAATTCAAATTCTAGCTCTGCTTCTTATAGCCTAAAGAACTTAGTTCAATCAATATCCCTTGTACGGTTATGGTAAAGCATATAGTTATATAGGTGTAACTATATCTCAAATTAAAAATATGAATGTTATCTGGGCTTTCAACTCTAGAGCTCAAATAACATCCACTATGCTGTTATGCACTAAAGTCCATCAGTTATTGGGGAAGCCTTACTTAGGCCACCAGAAATCTGATGGAGTGGAAATGGTGTCTTAAGTAGCAAAGGTAGGAAAAAATGGGGCACATGTTACATAGCAGAGGGGAAAGAGCAGCTTGTCAAACTGCCCACAGCCCTAGATAATCCCAACCAAGCCCCAGTTTATGTCACTTTTCCTGGAATCTTGTTAATTCTTTCTGTTGCCAAAAGTTGCAGGTGTCCCTCTGCAGGAAAGGAAGGGCTGCTGCAGGTGGGAAGAAAATAGATGACAGTGTTTTTGCCTCTGTGGACCTTGGCAATGTCAGCTTTGCCACCCCTTTGCATCCTCTTTGCCTTTGATGTGCCAAGTGAGCTGCAAGGCAACCACTTTGCATGCCTCAGGGTCCTTATGTCAAAGCATTTCAGACTCCTGAGCAAGACATCTCTTTGGAGCAGCTGCTAGTTTTCTCTGGCAATAGGTCTAAAATGCCTGCAGACTTTACACTTGAGTGATGGTGGTGACAGATGGCAGGATAGGTGTATGTGTGATTTGTGTGATTCCTGTGAAGTCGCCCTTCTAGAGAATACAAGAACTGGTCAGTAACTTGTTTTACTGAGCTAGTCAAGGCATCTATCTGCAGATCATTTACCACTTCGATGAAATGGAGACATTGGCAAAATTGAACCTCTGAAACAGGAGCCCATGGGGACACAGCAAACGAGGACCAGGAGAACTTCTCAAGCTTGCTCATTGACATTGCTATCTGCCAGATCATCTTATGGGTGTTAAAAGCAACATTATTAGAATAAGATGTTTAGAATTATTAGAATTAGAATGTATAGCCTAGAACAAGCAAATTCTGTCAACTTCACTCACGTCTTGAGCTCCCTCCACTCCTCGTTCCCTTCTCTGGGCATAAATACAGACTTGAGTGCTTACAACATTTACCATGGTTTTCTTTTGTCAGTTTCTGGTCTTGTTTTCTTTCAAATGACCCTACAACTTTCCCCCTCTTGTTTTCATACTCATGACTTCAGCTTCTTATATAGACATCATTTTCACTCTCTGAGCACATCATAGCTACCTCCTGTGAGTCTTATCTATTCAGACTCTCTTCTAATTTATTCTGTCCTCAGATGTCAGATACCTTGTCTTTGATAGCCAAATTGATTGTATCTCTGTTTCAACCCACTTCATTCAGCAGACTTTCAAAGCTCTTCCATGATCTCATGGCAAGGCCGTAATTCTCAGGAGTTGTTAGCACTTCCTCATATTCACATTCAAGAAACACACAATCCTAGTACAATTTTACATTGAATTAAGACTGGGATTCAGAAACACTCACTACATAGGACTTTAGACATCTGTCAGGATATGCACAAAAGGGGACATCTACCTGTTTCTCCTGCCCACAGTGTGATGTATCTATGCCATTTACCTGTACTTGTTTGCCTGCCTCTTGCTTGCTGCCTTTCCATTGCCTTCTTCCAAGATGCTCTTTCTTTTTGGCCCTTAGGCTTGAATGTACTTCGCCTGGGGTCTCTACATTGACTGATTCTTGCCTCTAACCAAACAGATTAAATTAGTCTTGTACTATGGTTCCTTTATCTTTCCCTTCCAGTGATGATTATCTTCATTTATCACAAAATTATATTCTTTTTCAACTTGTCTCTTTTATGAAGGAGAGAACTTATTTATTGAATCTTCAGCTCCATTTGTTGTATGGAGGGCCATGAAACTATACATAAGGACTGGTCTGGAAAGGGCAAAATGAGTCTGGACATAAGAGTCTAGATCAGTTATATATGTATATACTGTAGAAGGCATCTACATTAATCAAGAGATATAGATATAAGAGTGCTAAACTACATTTTCTTTTTCCATTCCTACTGTGTACCTATAAACATGTGACTTAGTTTCTCTGGGTATCAGTTGTTCATAAACCTGGAGTATTGAGTATGAGCATGGTACCGTTCCCTTCCCTTTGTCCCTAGCCTCCATGGAGGTTCTAAGTTTCCCTGTGAAGACAGCTTAGCTCCATTGCCTACGGCAGTGCTTCTCAATTATTTTCTGTCATGCCCCCCCTAGGAAGAAGAAAACACATTTCGTGCCCCCCCACGTGACTGAAAATAGTATCTTTATTTAAAAAAAACTTTAGGGCCCGGAGAGATAGCACAGCGGCGTTTAACTTGCAAGCAGCCGATCCAGGACCAAAGGTGGTTGGTTCGAATCCCGGTGTCCCATATGGTCCCCCGTGCCTGCCAGGAGCTATTTCTGAGCAGACAGCCAGGAGTAACCCCTGAGCACCTCCTGGTGTGGCCCAAAAACCAAACCAAAACAAAACAAAACAAAACAAAAAAAACAAAAAAACTTTAACCTGCAAAACAAAAGTATATAAAATAATTTGATCTGATTTTTTAATCAGAGGTGATGTCTGGATTAATGGCTACAATGAGCACGTTTTGCAATGCATAGCTTTTCGAAGCGGGGTTTGAAGCAGGACACAGCAACTCTCAGCTCCAAGAGACATAGAGAGACATAAACACGGGGCTTAGCTTCTTATGACAGTGTTTGCCGAGGTCAAACGCGTCCCTCTTTACAGGGGGGATGCACCCCACTTTTAAGAAGCATTTGCCTAGGGTAAGCAGGAACTACCTAAAACCATCTTGGTACTGAGTACCTCTTGTTTTCTCACACAGCTGTTGGTGATTGGCAGCATGGAGTTGAAAAGAGGAAAAACCTTCATTAAATCCAGCCTGCACATTTCCCATGAAAAACCCCTGGACTCCACAGCCATTGCTCCAACAAGGGAGGAAGCTGGCCCCCAATCAGTCTCACCAGGACAGCCGCCATGGCCCCAAGGTGAGAGGTGCTCCCAGCTCAGCCCCCAAACACAAGGATATAACAGAAACATCAACAAGGGTGTGCAGGTAGACCCTGAAGTGGGGGCTACTTTCAAACTGGTGCGGAAGAGCAAGACTCATGAAAATGTGTCTGGGGCTTCAGGGCAACTTGTGGGCAGTGCCAGCTTCCCAGAGCCTTCAGGCAATCAACGAATGATCGACTACCGTCACTTTGTGCCCCAGGTGCCCTTTGTGCCAGCTGTGGCCAAGAGCATCCCAAGGAAGAGAATTTCCCTGAAAGGACCCAAGAAGTGCTTCCGGAACTTATTCCACATCCGCAGAAACAAGACCGAGAACTTGACTTCCTTCGAAACGAAGGGGAAGAGGTTGTTCTCCAAGGGCTCATCAGAAAGTGGAGGGCGGCAGGGCAAGGCTCTTTGCACCTTGGGTGAGGGGCTGGGGCTAGATAGTCAGTCTCAGGACCTATCTGACTTTGAGCCCCTACCCGAGACCTCCCTTGACCTCTGCAGAGTGTTGTGTGAAGATGTGGCCTCACTCAAGAGCTTTGACTCCCTTACAGGCTGTGGAGAAATCTTTGCAGATGAGAACTCAGCACCATTCCTGGAGTTGAATGAGGATCTTGGGAGTCCAGATCCAACACCAGAGTGCAAAGCACCCCAGGGCCCCTTCCAGGGTGGTGTGGAGCAGCTGGCTTCACCTGCTCAAAATGAGGCGTCTGACTTTGCTAAATTCTGGGACAGTGTAAATCACTCAGTGAAACAACACCAACGTGCCCTGGTGGGCTCATGGCTGGGAGGCCCCCCAAAGTCTGAAACAGATCGTTCTAAGCTGGACATAGCTGGACTTGCTGAGCTCCCCCTGTGTCCCTGCAGGGACCCACCCAATACCTCCAAAGCCAGTTCCATAGACACTGGCACCCCCAAGAGTGAGCAGCCAGAGTCTGTGTCCACGAGTGATGAAGGCTACTATGATTCCTTCTCCCCAGGTCTTGAGGAGGAAAAGAAGGAGATCCTGAGCCCAGGCACACCCTCAGCTGCTTTCCCCCGGGACAGCTATAGTGGAGACGCCCTCTATGAGCTCTTTTATGACCCCAGTCAGGGCCCTGCTGACCCCAGTCTGGACAATGACCTCTGTGTGTCTGAGAGTCTGTCAGGGCCCCTCCATGGAACACCGCTGTCCATGTGCAGTTTCCACATGGGAGCTGAAGAAAACTTGGCACCAGCGCCAGGCCCAGACTTGCTCAGTCAAGGCTTCCTGCAGAGCTCCTGGAAGGGGAAGGATTGTCTGCTGAAGCTCTGTGACACTGAGCTTGCCATCACCATGGGCATCATTAATTGGCTGCGTCGTGGCCCTGAGGTCCACTCTCCATCTGCCCCTACTCCTGGGAAACCTGCAGCTGCATATGGAGGAGCAGCAGAAAAGCCAGGGATTGGCTCTGAGCAGACAAGCCAGCAATCAGGGAAACTGGAGGGCACAGGAGCCCGGGCCTCTGGTGCAGGTAGGAATACTACAGGTTCAGCTGCTGGCAGGCAGGGACCGTGGACACATTCTCGTCCCCAAAACCTATTTTTGGGGGAGAAGGAGGCCCAAGGAAAAGTCAAGAAAGAAACCAGATCTCCCACAAGGGATCCCTCTTCTGATCATATGCAGGTATCCTGTGAAGAAGGGACTCGAGGCTGCCCTAATGGCTCATTCTTGTCTGTGGATTCTGCATCTTTGGAGAAAACAGACACTCTGAGCAAAAATAAAGTCCCAAAGCCCTCTGTTTGGCCAAACACGTTGGGGTGTTTTCAAGATCCCTGGGGGCCAGGTCTTGGAGGAAGCACTCTGGATACAGAAACTACCTTGACAGGCTGTGTGGCCCAGGTTGCTGCCCTAAAAATCCACGAAACCTGCCAGATCCCAGCTACGCAGCCACTGATGCATGCCACAGGCAGGGGGTGCTTTGGGAAGACTCAGGCCAGATGCCCTGACATTCTGGAACAGAAACAACCTAATGGCTTCCCTAGTGTGGCTGCCCTCCATGGCCTGCCTTCCCTGATCAGCCCACTCCACAGCCCAGAGAACCAGAGTTGCCCAGGTTATATCCTGAACTTGAGCCACCTCAGAGTAGAACCCACTAGACTAGATGCAAAGATTCATTCTTCAGTGGAGGACCCTTCCCTGTGGCTCAGCCTGAGAGCTATTGAGCCAGCAGTGCACAGGGGACATCTGGACTCTTAGTCCTTGCTGTCCAGCTGAGCATCTGGCGTCACCTAGAGGAAAGCTGGGTCTTGCCCCAGACAACCAGCAGAAGGTTGTTGCAAGTATCCCAGAAAGTACACTGCAGTTTTCTCATTCGTGCAGGCCTTCTCTGCAGCCATCTAGAATGAGGGGGCCCAGACAGACCACAACTAAACTTCATAGATAGCTGGGGCTCACACTTAACAGGATCTACTTCTTTGTGACCTCATGAAAAATAAGCTAAAACCCAAAAGTCCTATCCTATGTCCCTGAAGTGAGGGCTGTACTAAGGAGAAGGAAGGCCACAAAGCTCAGGCAAACAGAGCATCATCCAGGCATGAATCCACAAGCTTTGCCACTTTTTATAGGTAACACAAGACCAAGAACAGCTATTGTTGTTGTTAGTGCCCACTCCTGCCCAAGGGAATAAGGAGTCTGATGCCAGAGGTTGACTTTGAAGGGGCTATGCCTGGCTACTCCTAACACAACATGACAGGAGCTTGAATTGAACTGACAGAAAGAAAATAGTATGTATTCTAACTGGAAGTAAATTCTAAATTGAAAGTATTCTAAACTGGGAAGTAAATTGATCCAGTAGGCCTGCACAGGGGGTGGAATAAAAAATGTGTGAACCAGGAATCAGAAATAGGACGCAGGAGAAGAAAGCAAGGAAAGGAAAGAAGGCAAGAAAAAGGCAAGATGGAGGCTGAGGATGAGCTCAAAAGCATCTCTCAGGATGCTTTACCATAAAAACAAGAGCAGACATACCCTCATCTCAGCATGAATCTCAATTTGAGATGTCAGACACTACCATACAGCCAGGGCTGTTCAGAAGCTAACTACCATAGTCGATGGGTGTTACCGAATTCCTTGATTACAAACCATCCCATGTAAGTAACAATTTCCTTGAGCCATGGATGAAAAATTTCTTTTCGGGAAGAAGCTTATTGGTTCTCTCCAATTCCTCCACTCTTTTTCCTCCACACACTCAACACCTTACTTCCTCTCTTAGGAAAAACTCAATCCTGAGTAGGGCATCAAAAATTATAGAGGACCTAGTCCTTAGAAAGGGCAGGTGTCTGTTCTAACTGGCTCAGTATAGCCAGTGTCCTGCAAGATGCTCTCTGTTTTGGTTCAGCCTCAGCCAGGCTGAGACAGTGGAGTGGAAAAGGATTAAGTTGCCACAGGAAGGGAAGAATGGAGGTATTCCAGACAAAAGGGATCTGTTCCAAATGGAGGGATGCCAACAATATGAGAAATATCCCTCTGGATGTTCTGAGAATTTGTTTTAGGCTAAAATAAAGTTCCATAACCCCATTAAATGCTAACAGGAAGCTACCATGTTCAGAATTCAGGTAGCACAGTTTAGGCTCAAAAGTCCATGGCAAGGCTCCTGACCAGGATATTCAAACCTGAGCTGCTGATGTGACTGGCCTTCCTTGGAAGTCTCATGAAACTCATCTTCCCTGGACTGCCACAAAGGATCATGGAGAAGCATCATCAAGCCTTGTTTTGAGCAGGTCATTATTGAAGGACTCACTTCACCAATCTAAAATGCAGTTGTTATGTTCATTTCTCAGACATGGGGACTTCAGCGCTGTGTGCTCTGTGGCCTTCCCTGGACACACACAGCAATGTGTGAGGTTGATGGGGTTGGCCTACAGCCCAGCTCCAAGGCTTCCAGGTACCTGGAACTTATTTGGATGAGGTCAAGCTGGGTTCACTTCTCCTGGAGCCTCCCCCACTTGCAGAAACACCATGTGTCATCGGTATGTCACTGTCACATTGTGTCCAGTGAGTTGGATGAGCCCAGGGGTGTGGCCCCAATTGAGTCAAAATGTTGTCACTCTGTATTGTGCCTGAACAGAGTTAATGCTGAGTAAATATTTGTGGAAAGAAAGAGATATCAAAATTGCATGTATGTTTTTCTGGTTTGATTACGAGCCTTTTGATCTGAGCATAATAGGATTATTTTGGCAAATAACAAGTTATTTTGGCAAGTAGTTGGTTCATGGGCACTTCTATGATGTGAAATGGCAAGTCATAGTAATGAATGGGAGAGAACCCTGGCAGGCCCACCCCCAGGCCCATCTAAATCCTCTTTGGTGAACCACCCCACAAATAAAGATGGTTCAGGTCCAGTCATGAGGACTTAAAACTCAGCAAGAGGAATTTTAGTATGATATATGTTGACAGCTCAGGAACTGGGCATGCATATGTGGTAGGAGATGTGAACCCAGTGGCTGTTAAACCTGTCAACCTGGAGAGCATTGTGAGAAACCTAAAGGGAAGACAAACCACAGGGGCCAACTAGTAGGCCAAGTTCCTCACCTTGATTAAATATTCAAGATGGCCAGTTGAGATAATTATAGAATGCGATTGTTTCTAATCTTATACCCATGTGGTTATTGAAGATATAGAAGGTTTGTCTAAAAAAAGAAAAATCTTAATAAGTATGTCCAGTTAACCCCAGTTTATAGATCTTGAGAGGGAGGTGGAGTTCAGAGGTTCACTCTGGACCCAATGCAACATGCCTCCTAATCTTCCAAATTTTGAGGCTTCAAAAAAAATAAACAAATTTTGAGGCTTCGTGGGAACTGGGAGATTCTGGGAGGTAGTCAGGTTAGAACCTTCTTGTGGCTCTAACAGTGAGGAACAACTTGACCCCAGTGCAGCGGTGCTGTAATAGTCCATACAAGTGGAGGGAGGTGGGTGGGGGAGGGAGGCTATACTAAAATACACCAGCTAGGGCTAGGGAAGAACATGTGAGCTACATGGGGTTGTGTCTTACCGTGTTTGTTCTTTTTTTCTCTTTTTTGTCCTCTCTCTTATTGCTTCTTTTTTCTTTCTTTATCTTCCCCCCTCCTTTCTCTCTTTCTCTTCCTTTTTCTCTTTTTTCTCTTTTCTTTCTTCCTTTTCTTCCTTCCTTCCTTCCTTCCTTCTTTCTTTCTTTCTTTCTTTCTTTCTTTCTTTCTTTCTTTCTTTCTTTCTTTCTTTCTTTCTTTCTTTCTTTCTTTCTTTCTTCTTTCTTTCTTTCTTTCTTTCTTTCTTTTCTTTCTTCTTCTTTCTTTCTTTCTTTCTTTCTTTCTTTCTTTCTTTCTTTCTTTCTTTCTTTCTTCCTCTTTTCTCTTTTTCCCACATCTGGCAGTGCTCAGAGCTTACTCCTAGCTCTGTGCTCAGAAATCATTCCTGACAGGGCTCAAGAGACCATCTGAAATACCAAGGATAAAATCCAGGTCAGCCAAATTCAAGGCAAGTGCCTTACTTGCGGTATATCTCTCTGTCCCTACTTTACTGTTTCTTAATTTAACTTGAATTAATTTTTTTATGGATGGGGATGAGTATATAGGAAACATAAATGAAAATACACAGAAAACAATAAAAAGCAAGTATTCTTCCTTCTTCTGTCCTTTGTTATTTTATCACAAATTAATTTCCATTTACAGCTAATCAAGTTGATGCCAAGTGCAGAGCCTTTTCTTTCCTGTATATCCCAAACACTCATGTGTTCCTTGATCATTTCTCTGCCTATGGCATAAACATTATGAACATTAATATTTTTCCTGTAAAGCACATTTCAGACTGTATAGAACTTCCTTGACATAGGAGCCACCACCTAGGTAGGATCTCTATTCTCTTGAACAGCAGTAAGGGTAGAAAACAATTCCTTCATGTTCCTATCCTGGAAGAGGAAGAACAGTCATTTTGAAACTCTCTAGATCATTCTTTCTAATAGACCTACCTCAAGTGAAAGAGACTTTCTTAGAGACTATTTGAAATCTTTTCTCAGCTAAAATAAGGGCATTACATGGAATTTCCATGTTTCTGGCTTCCCAGTTTTATATAAAGGAGGGAGGAAGAGAAAAAGATAAAATGGGGGGAGTAAAGGGGGGAATCACAATAAAAAAGAGAAGGGGAGGGGCCGGGCGGTGGCGCTGGAGGTAAGGTGCCTGCCTTGCCTGCGCTAGCCTAGGACGGACCGCGGTTCGATCCCCCGGCGTCCCATATGGTCCCCCAAGAAGCCAGGAGCAACTTCTGAGCGCATAGCCAGAAGTAACCCCTGAGCGTCACAGGGTGTGGCCCAAAAACAAAAAACAAAAAAACAACAACAAAAAAAAGAGAAGGGGAAAGGGAAGGAAGAAATGGAGAGAAGAAGCAGAACATAAAAAAGGAGAAAGGGGAAGAAAGGAGTTGAGGGATTGAGGGAGAGGTAAGAAGGAAGAATGTTGGAGGAAGGAAAGAGGAAGGATGGAAGGGAAGAAGGGAAAGATGAAGGGAGGGAGGAAAGAAGGAAGGAAAATGGAAGGAAAGAATGGAGGTATGGAAGGAAGAAAGTTAGGGTGAAAGGAAGGGAAGGAAAAATGGAAGGAGAAAAAGAAGGAAAGAAGGGTAAAGTCAATCATCACAGGATTTTAAGAAAATACACTGGAATCTGGAAGCCAAAGACTTCTAAACTCTAATTCTACCTCCAAAGCATAAAGATCATCAAAGATTGAGATGTAATTAGAAGTTGTAAAAGTAAATGGACATCACCTCCTTGCTTCATACACTGGTACAATTACCACAGTAATAACAGTGGATTATAACTAAAAGAGCTACTTGCCAAAAGCTCACTTAAATAATACAGAAACAAAGGGAAACTACAAAGATAAGAAAAGAGGAAAAACTATAATACATACCAAAACAGTTTATCTCTTAGACAGATCAACATGCATCCTTACCCTAAAGATTTATTTATTTCACTATTCATGATCCTATATATGTTTGATTATTAACAAAAAGTTATCCAACTGAGGGGCCAGAGTGGTAGCATAGTGGCATTTGCCTCACACACAGCTGACCCAGGATGGTCATGGGTTTGATCCTCCGCATCCCGTATGGTCCCCAAGCTAGGAGTAATCCCTGAGTGCTGTTGTATGTGCTTCCCCCCAAATTAAAAAGTTATCTAACTGAAAGGAATAAAATGAAAATGGTTCATAACCAGACTTACAGGTATTTAATATTATAAGAATTATAAGTTTCATTAAAATGTTGATAACCCTCATGAAAAAATATAACATGCAAAAAACACATCATAAAACAAAAAATAATTATAGAAATCAAAATAAAAAGCTAATAAACACTAGTAAAAATAATTTCTTTAATGGATTCATCACAGAATTAACATGACTGAGTTAAGAGTAGGAAACTTTATTAGAAGACACCTTGAGGGGCCAGAGAGATAGTATGGAGGTGGGGCATTTGCCTTGCATGCAGAAGGACAGTGGTTCGAATCCCCCATATGTTCCCCCAAGCCTGCCAGGAGCAATTTCTGAGCATAGAGCCAGGAATAACCCCTGAGCGCTGCTGGATGTGACCCAAAAAACCAAAACAAACAACAACATAAAAACACCTTGAGACTAATAAAAAATGAAAGTCAACCTACCCAAATTTATGGGATGCAAATAAAGTAGCATTAAGAAGAAAATGTATGTCTGTATTATAAACAATATAAAAATGCCTGCACACAGTTGGTGTGATCCTGGTGGTCAAGGTCCAAGCAGTGCTGTATTTTTTTGCCCTTAATTGAACTGCTGGTCAGGTTGGTAATGAACCCTGGAGGCTCCATTTGAGAGCCCCCCAAAGAAGAAAGAGCTCAAATTGACAGCTTAACTGTATACCCTAAAATAATAATAAAATGAAACAGGAAGAAAACACGAAGCTTAGTTTGATAAAAAGCAAAATGGAGAATAAGAATGAAAAATTTGAGTGAAATCAAAAAACGTTTCCTTGAAATGATCAATGAAATTAAAAATATTTATTAACAGTAATTAATAGTATAAAAGAGTAGTTTCAAAGTACTAAAAGCAGTATGTGAAAATTAGGGTATTTTTAAATCAATTTATATGTCAACTGGTCCAGCCTTTATGGAAAACAAGATGAACACTCAGAAAACTAGAAATTGAATTTCTATATAATCCAGTGATTCTCCTTCTAGGACTATACCCACAAAACCCAAAGCACAATGCAGAGAAGACATCTATACTCTTATGTTAACATTACTCACAATAAAAAAATTTGAAAACAACTTAAGTGTCTAAGAACAGATCCAGAATACCTATACACAATGGAATATTACTTGGCAATAAGAAAAGATGAAGTCATGAAATTTGCTTCCACATGAATAAATCTGGAGAATATTATGTTGAATGAAGTTAGTCAAAGGGAAACAAAAAAACTTTAAGTGATCCCTCTCATGTGTGAGATATTAAAAAAAAACTTCATAAAGATGATCAAATTCCCAAAGGCAATAGAAACAAAAGACCTGGGGAACTGGTCTTAGTAAAAAGCTTGCTAGTAGGATGCAGGTCTGAGAAGATAAGTTATGGAAGGGAACTCAAGGACAATCAATGGTGGAGGGGGAAAGTGTCTGCCACAGAGGCAGTAATGTGGTATGGAAGGAAATATGGGGGTATTGGTGAAGGGAGTGGACAGTGGTTAAGGATTAGGTGTTGGAACATTGTACATCTGAAGCTCAGTTAATTATGAGTAACTTTGTAACTCACTGTGATTTAATAAAAGAAATAAAACAAAAAGATTTAGGGACTGCATTTTAATTAAAAATTCTTATATAAGAATAACTGTTGCTCACATACCGAGATCTCTAGATACAGAGGTCTGACTTTATCACCCAGGATGGAGCAGAAGTCTTCCATACACCACAAAAGCACCAAGGGGAGAGTAAATGAACCTGAAAGGAGTCTAATAATTAATCCCATGACAATATATTTCAAGGGTGGAGAAACCTTGTATCTCTTAGGGCAAGGGAATTCTTTTCGAATGACCCCAAAATTTACTGTGCTTGTGCAAGAGGGGAAAAAAAAGGCAAAAAGCACAAAACATTTTTTATTTTATTATAATTTATATATATATTTATTTATCTAGTTTTTGTCTATTTCTTTGTTTTGGTGTGGATATTGAAGCTGTTGTCTCCATTTTTATTTATTTATTATTTTTTTTTCTTCTTTTCTCTTCTTCCTTTATGCGCTCTACCATGTTTTTTCATCTCAAGACCATGGCTTTTATGTGGTGCTTATCTTTATTGTTGGAATGCTCACTGGATATTTTATTTGACACTTCTTTTTTGTACTGTTGTGGTGTTGCACCTTCTTTTTCCCCTTCCTCTCTCAAACTGAGGATGAGAGCCTCTAGAAGGACTCCGCCCGTTTTTCGACGTTTGTTTTGATTTTTACCCCAGTTTATTACTTTCTTTTCTTCAAAACTATACCACATACTTGAAGCTATCTAGTCCCGCGCCTCCCAATTAGGGGTGGGGGGAAATAAGGGAGGTACCAAGACCAAAAACAGGTGTAGACCACTAAGTAGTATGCTAGTGCACCAGAGGGGACTACTCAGGCTAGCAGCCCCGGGGTGAGGGACAAAGAAGTTATGGGAGGCAGGACGGGAATGGAGGTAGAGGGAAGGACAATTCGGTGATGGGAATTCCCCTGATTTTATGTTAATATGTACCTAAAAATATTGTCAATGATATAGTGAGCACTGATATGAATTAAAATAAATATTATATAAAAAAGTCACCAAATGGGGGAAAAAAAGAATAACTTGCTAATTTTTGTGTTGAGTGCCTTCTATGTTTATGTTCTAGGGCAGCTTTATTCTTTTAATAATACGTGTAAGGGTTACTAATGTTCATCCTCCAATTTGAGTAGAACTAAGAGAAAAAACAGCTCCAACACTTGATTCTTCCTCCTTCAAGGGAACTGAAACCATAGGTACTGTTTTTGTCCCCACCTGTATCACAAAGAAATTTTTATTTTGATAGTGTACAATTTACCAATTTTTATCATTATGTTTTTAGAGTCGTTTGTAAGAAACCATTGGCTTGGATCAAAGACCAATGAGATTAGAAGCTGAAATCCATAAATTCTTTGAGGAAAACATAGTCAAGAACTACTCTAAGACTTAGAGCCTCAAAAGGAATCTTTAATGATAGGAGGCCCAAAGGCCAGTCCTATAGAATCAATCTGAGAATAAATGGGACTACATCAGACTAAAAGTTTCTGTGTCGCAAAGAAATCAGGTTAAAATTAAAAAGACAACTGAGTGTGAAGAATATTTGTACTCAATCATATCAGAGTAGAGGGTTGAAATATAGGATATATAAAGTTAGCTCAGATCAATATTACTCCACAAAACCTAAAACACCAATCAAAAACTGGGGAGAGGAGATGACACTTCTCTGAGGAGTATCAACATCATGGCGTAACAGGCACATAAAAAAAACTGCTCTCGTCATCACTTATCATTAGGAAAATCCAAATCAAGACAACAATGAGATATCATCTTACACCTGGGAGGATGGCACATATTAAAAATACTGGAAACAATCTGTATGGGCAGGAATGTGGTGAAAAAGGAACTCTCATCCACTGCTGGTGGGAATGCCGCCTGATCTAACCCCTACAGAAAACAGTATGGAAGGTTTTCAGTAAACCAAGAATCAGTCTTTGCCATATCACCCAGAAATCTCACTTTTGATCATCTATACCCAAGACATAAAATAAAAACACTAATCCAAAGGATGTATGCAAATTGATAATTCACCACAGCACTCTGTACAATAGCTAAGAGTTGGAATTGACCTAGATGTCCAACAACAGATGTGGATCATGAAGATGTGGTACGTATATACAATGAAATATACATGGCTGTAAGGCATGATGCAATCATACAATTTGCAATCATACAATTTGCTGCAACATGGAAGGTACTATGTTAAATGAAGTAAGCCAGAAGAATGCGAATTACAGAATGATATCTCTATATGTGGTATTTAGAATAACTGCATGAAGAAATGCAATAGTTTAAATCAGGGGTGGTGAACAAGTTCGACACAAAGAGCCAAAATTTTAAACTGTGAGAGTCAGAGAGCCATACCACGCAATGACCTGCCAAAACAGACAAACACACAAAAGCATCTAATTTTAACAATAATATATTAAACACACATTGCATTTTGCCATTTTGAGTGAGGGTAAAATTCCTGCAGTGATGGTGAGGGTCTGCTGCGTCCTCCACACTAAGAACTAACGGCCAGATGTGACCCAACATGTGACACACGGGTCCCCCGCTCGCTGGCCCATGCAGTTGTTTCCGAGGGATGGGAGACGGGAGGACGCAGCCTGGGGGCGGGACTGCGCGCTCGGAGATCTCTCCTCAGAGGTCCCGCCTCAGAAGCAGCAGAACAAAATCCAAAAGTGGCAAAGAGCCACAGTATATAAAATAATGATAAGAGGCAAAGAGCCGCATTCATTTTGGCCGGGAGCCGCTTGAGGCTCCGCGTGTTCGCCACCCCTGGTTTAAATGGTAGTTGCCAAGAACACTCTGCCCCAGAATATAGGGAGGAGAAGGAAAGCTATTGAGTGGAGGAGGAGAAACACAAATATGAAAGGATGAGGTCCAGGGGCCAAGAAGTCTCAGGTGCTTTGGTGGTGATAAGAAAGGACATAAATATCCAAACCAGAGTCAACAATAATAAAATAATGTTTTTAAATGATAAATTTTAACAACAAAAAATTTAAACGGGTCTTTTATGCGTTCAGGCTGGGGGATATGGAGTGTTTGCATGGGATGTAAATATTGGTGCAGGGAGGTAAATATTGGTGGTGGGATTGATCCTGAAATATTGTGTGTCTGAAACTCAACAATAAAGAACTTTGTAAATCACATTGGTTTCATTAAAAAACAAAAGAGAGAGAAACCATTGCTTTACCTGACTGTTCATTTACTCAACTCAAGAAAATTGCTGATCTTTTCTAATTTTTTTCTAGTTTCAACTTCTGAAGTTATATCTATGATTTATTTAGATTTGGCTTTGTATAGATAAGAGGAAGGACTCCAACTTTATTCTTTTGCATGTGAATATCTAAATGACCTTGCACCATTTATTGCTCTTTTGAATTATTCCCCCCCCCCTTTTTTTTTTTGCCAAAACTGATCCCAAATTTAGGGGGTTATTTTGGCCTCAATTCAATTTCAATTTTTTGTGTTTTCCTATACCAATCTACGCTGTCTTAATTCCCATTGTTTTTAGTAGGATTTAGAACCAGAAAATGGAAAATTTTCATATTGTTTATTCTCTTTCAAGATTAATTTAAATACTCTGGGTCCCTGATTTCAATATGAATTTTAGGATCAACTTATCAATATCTGCAATGAGAAAAGTTAGTTAATATCTTGAGGGGGGTCTGTTTGGTACCTGTAGATTAGATGCTTATATTATCTGTAGATCATTTGGATGCAGTATTACCATCTTAAGCGCACACATATTAAATATTCCAATTAAGGAAAACAGCATGCTTTTCCACCTATTTATTTCCATTTATTTTTGTTTTTATTTAAATGATTTGCAATTGTCAGGTTTGACATCTTGCATTTACTCCTTTGTTACACTTATCTCTGAGTATTTTCTTCATTTGATACTAAGATTGAAATTTTTTTCTTTTTTATAAATAAATTATTTAATTGATTCACTATGAGATACACAGTTACAAAATTGTTTATGATTGCGTTTCAGTCATACAATGTAAAACAACTTTCAATTAATGTCCTGCTACCCAGTTTCCCTCTTCCTGTCCTATATCCTGTTTGCTTTTGTGGCAGACATTTCTCTCTCTCTCTCTCTCTCTCTCTCTCTCTCTCTCTCTCTCTCTCTCTCTCTTTCAGAAACTCATTCATTTTTGTTTGGGGCTACACCTGGTTGCGCTGAGGGGTTACCCCTGGTTCTGTGCTCAGAAATTACTCCTGGCAGGCTCTGGGGACCATATAGGATACCGGGCATCAAACCCTGGCAAACTCTCTATCTGCTGTGCTATTCTTGGGCCCCTAGGAAGCAAATTTTTGAGGGAAAGAAATAGAGACAAAATAATTCAAAATTCAGAATTCAAAATGTAAAAATCCTTTCCAAAGGGAGGAAGAAATTCACTGATGTTATATCACTGGAATTTTGTATTGTAGACAAATTGTAGGCTGCATTTTTGTAGCCCAGTTTGTCTATGTTTTCCTCCTGTCCTGATCCATCACTACTACAGAGACTAAGGGGTCAGTTACTTATATTCTCTATCATAAACTTTGCATAAAGTTTCTGCCTCCAAAAAGATACTATAACAAAACTTTCCAGAAGTTACCAGGATGTCTGAAACTGCATCTAGAAAGATGTGATAAAGGTGTACCATGGGTACTTCATGAGCAAAATTATGGAGTGTGGGGTAGGAATGCCAGGCAGGATAAAGAAATAACAAGGATACTAATTTTTTTTGGCAGAGGGGGCAGAACCATAGCACAGCACGTAGGGTGCTTGCCTTTCATGTGGCTGACCTGAGTTCTATCCCTAGGACCCTATAAGTTCACCTGATTACTGCCAGGATGATTCGAATGCAGAGCCCTGAGCACTGCCAGGTGTGGCCTCCAAACAAAACAAAACAAACAAAAAACCCAAAAATTCACAGAGGATCAAAATAGTTATTTATCTACAAAAGATGTACAGTTGAGCAGGCACATAAAAATGTTCGATTATTAGAGAAATGCGCTGTGCAGTATGTCATCTTCACACTCCTTTTAGAAATGCTATCAAAAAGTTAAAAAAAATAAGTGTTGAAGAAGATGTAGAGAGGAGGTAATCATTGTACATTATTGGTAGAAATGCAAAGGGCTATGCCCTCTAGGAAAGAAAAAAATTAAGACTAGATATGCCATCTGATTCAGCTAATTCGCTTTTGAGTATTTGTTCCCAAAACATCATTTAGTACCCAAGCCAAAGTTGACGACAATAAAATCAAGAGACCCAAACTATAACAAGCTAAACACAAAATGCTACACTAGTAGTCCAGGGGGCTAAGGGTGGAGGTATAGGACACGTGTGGGGAACTATAGTGGAGGGAGGTCAGCACTGGTGATGAGAATGACCCTAACTCATTGTCACCAGATGCCTGATACAACTGTGAAACACCTTTCACAATGGTCTTAATAAAAAAATTTAAAGATCAGAGGCCAGAAAGATAGCATGGAGGTAGGGCGTTTGCCTTGCATGCAGGACAGGGGTTTGAATACGGATATCCCATATGGTCTCCTGAGACTGCCAGGAGCGATTTCTGAGTGTAGAACCAGGAGTAAGCCCTGAGTGCTGCCGAGTATGACGCCCAAAAATTTTTAATTATTTAGAATAATATATGCTTTTATAAGCTTATGGCTGCATTTTTGTGATATGGAAACCTAAGTGCTCATCAATAGCTTTTCCTTATCAGCAGAATAAAATGTGGCATAAGTGCTCAATACACTACTGGTCAGTCATAAAAAAGGAGGAGAAATAGCGCAGCTGTAGGGCTTTTGCATTGCAAACGGCTGACGCAGCACCAATGGGGGTTCGAATCCTGGCATCCCATATGGTCCCTCTTGCGCCTGCCAGGAGTGATTTCTGAGCAGAGAGCCAGGAGTAACCCCTGAGCATTGCCGAGTGTGACCCAAAAACAAAACAAAAAAAAAAAAAGAAGAAAATTTTCTCAAGGCTGAGAATGGTAAATACAATGACTTTACTCATATATGGGATCTGAAAATCATTTCTACCATATACCTTTCCCTAAGTCCCCAAAGTAGCTATTTACCTAAATTCAGTACTGATAACTAGCTCCTTCATAGATCCTTCATACTTACTTCATATAGACCACTATCTACTAGTATACTTGTGACTTTCAGTTTTTATATTTTACATCTATTTTATCTTTTTTTGGGGGGGAGGAGGCCACACCCAGTGGCGCTCAGGGGTTACTCCTGGCTCTGTGCTAAAAAATCAATTCTGGCAGGCTCAGGGGACTATATGGGATGCCAGGAATCCAACAGGGTCTGTCTTGGATCAGCTGCATGCAAGGCGAACACCCTACTGCTGTACTATTGTTCTGGTCCTCTATTTTATCTTTTACATCTATGGCATCACTCTATAGTTTTTTTTTCTCACTCAGTCTTAACTCTGTTCTTTATACATAATTGTAGGAGAAATTCTGGTATGTTTACTTCTCTCTATGAACTAAGTATCTCTCTATTAGAAAATCACATAACTCATTCTCCCATTTCTGGGTCTTTTGTTTGCTTATATTGTTTTTGCACTTCTTGGTATGCAGTAAATAAACTTGATTACATTTCCTGAATCAAACAATTTGGGGGTAAAGCTTTCAAACTATGTTTACTGAAATTTGCAGAAAACGATAGATTTTGCTAATGTAATTCAGTACACTTCGAAGAGTTTTATAAAATTATGTTTGCTCAGAGTACCTGCAAGCACTCTTGATATTTTGCTGCTGTTCTAGTTCATATTTGAATGTTGGGCTCGATCATATGAACTAGGTGCATGGCTCACAGTTCTCCCTCTGTAGATGGAAGGTTTTTTCTTGCAGTAAGTAGACTGGAATCTCTGGGTGCTATATATGTATCTTACAGTGATGCAGAACATTGCTCTCCTCTCCACCAACAGATGACAGGATTTTCTATATTGCTAGCAGCTTGGTTTTGGTCATCCTGTGAGTATATTTCACTGTAATTTTATTTGACATTTCTCTAATAATATTAATTATCCTTTCGTGCACTTCAGGGCACACTTCATTGTGTGTGAAATCTCTTTTCACCTCTTTAACCCAGTTTCTATATTGTTCCTATTTTTTTTATCTTTTCATAGAGAGTTCTGTATACTAACCTACTATTTTCTTACTTTCTAAACACATTCTCTCTAACGAAGCAGGTATTTATAATTTGTACTTCTATGTCTTGTGTCTTTTTATGGAAACTTAAATATATTTTCACTTACATGTTTTTAAAATAATTTTAAATATTTGTTTTTCTTCTTAAGCTTGTCACACTAGGAGAAAAAGTTGCCTTGTCACACTCATCTGGAGGACAGTCTGTCACCACCACCCATCAACCCATGGAGAAGGCTTCTCTTCTTATACAGGGGAAGTCATTCTAAGCCGTTACCTCTCCAGACTTGTACAACACAGTCTGCTTCCTGAGCTCACTCCTGCAAGGCGCTTTAGGAGCATAGCCAGGGCTGAAAGATAAAGTGCTCTTCCTTCAGAAACCCCAATATGGAAGTGTGGCTAGGTAGAATTACAAAGACAAGAGCAGGGAAGGGAAGCAGGGAGGCTGGAGGCAAAAGGACAATTATCTCTGCTTCCAGGTGGGCCCAAGGTGTGGGGATGACCTTGATGATAGAACACAAATCCTATTGTGTTTAGAATGGTTTGTGATTCCCCAAAAAACCCTCTCTAGGAATGAGGTTAATGTTAGTATTGCCTGAATCTAGAAAATTTTTGAATTTCCATCAAGATCTGGAGATCTCTACTTGTTCTAATACTTTCAGTATGGCAGAGAAATTAGGTGAGTTGGCACAAATAGGAATGATGATACTTTGGGATGTCATTTATTTTGATTAGGACATAACATGCAGTAGTTAGGGTTTACTCTTGTCTCTGAATGCTTACTTGCTCAGGGGACCATATTTGGTGCAGGAAATGGAACACAGGTCAGCCATATTCAAGGCAAGCACCCTACCTGTTGTGCCATTTCTCTGGCCCCAAATGGAATGCCACTGACTTACTTACTCTCACAGTCCCTGCCCATTAGAGCAAATACAGTGACTGGTTAGACTTTACTATTTTCTTTAATGACTTCACTGTGTCAGAGACAGGAAATAAGAAAGGGGTGACTTTCTGGGACCAGGATTTTCTCACTCTGATTCTACTGAACTAATGGGGATTGTCTAGTATGTGAGGGTGCAAAAAGCATGGTGCACCATAGCCTGCCCTAGCACACACAACTTAAAAGGATAGAGATGTCCCTGCTTTCTCCTTCATGTGGGAAATGACCATGCCACTATTCCTCCTCACTTTCTTTACAAAAAGGACCATAGTATTGAGGGAACAGAGGACAATTTTCTCCTATGTGCATTTGTGAGACTCTCTTAAAAAGAACATTTAGAGGGCCAGATAGATAGTACAGGGTTAAGATGCTTGCCATGATCCCAGTTCAATTCCCATTACCACATATAGTCTCTGAATACCAGGCATGACCTTTGAGCTCAGAACCAGGAGTAGCCCTTGAGCACTTCTGGGAGTGGCTCAACATCTCCCTTGAAAAATTAATAAATAAATAAAAAGTACATTGTGAACTTCATTCACACCCTAGTACAGTGTGATGGTGTTAAACGGACCTCTTATCTCTCCTCACTAGACCCCATGCCTGTGAGCAGGCCTGCCCCACCATGGTCCTCAAGTGGGAATTATATAAAAAGGAAAAGGGGTCCTTGAGTTGGGGCTCCTGCACCCATATACACACACCTCTGCTGTCAGTGAACAGATGCATAACTTTCCAGAAGGAGGTGGGCAGCACTTGGATTTGAAGGCAGAGAAATTAATATCCCCAGAAAAGCACAGAAGAGAGATGAAAGAAGTAAAGAAGCACTATCCCCTCACACCAATGAGAATAGTTTATATGAAAAGGATTGGAGTGCTGGTGGAGATGCGGTGAGAAGGGAACCCTCATTCTCTATTGGTGAGAATGTCCCCTGGATAAGTATCTATGGAACAAAGTGTATTGATTTGTCAATAAATAAAAGTTTAAACTGAGATATAATAGCAGATATTGAATAGGGAGATATTAGGCAAAAAAAGTGTCAAACAAAATAGACACTAACAAAACAACATCAAGACATTTAGTAATCCAA
The DNA here is from genome assembly GCF_024139225.1 of Suncus etruscus. Classification (NCBI taxonomy): domain Eukaryota; kingdom Metazoa; phylum Chordata; class Mammalia; order Eulipotyphla; family Soricidae; genus Suncus; species Suncus etruscus. The sequence goes on from NC_064849.1 coordinate 13,105,726, forward strand.
ATGGCAAAAACAAAGAGGGGTGAACTCTTTAAAGCAGTAAGGGAGAAGAAAATCCTTAAGTATAAAGGAAAAATCATAAGAATCAAACTAGATCTTTCATTTGAAACAATCCAGGCACCCTGATTTTGACATAGGATCTGTGCAAAAACCAAGATCTCTACAGAAATCTGACTGTGACAACCACAATTTAGAAAAACTTTTAATGGGACCACAAAGAAAGACTTTGTGGTTGGACAATTTGGTATGCTTGCATGCTGCAGTTGGTCTTATGGCAGAATGTTTCATGGGTAGGGTTTCCCTGTTTTTAGGCCAAAGGTTTTTCCTTTATCGGGATATTAGGTTTTTCCTTTCTATTTTCCTCATATTTTGCTGCACCTATGAAACAAACAAAACGAAAAGCTATCATACACACTCCTTTTTCTTTTGTTTTCTATTCTTTTCCTTAAATAGGGGCTCTACCTTTTTCACAGAACCTTGGAACCAGATTACTTTGTTGTTACACACATTTCTGTATTTTTCTATAAAACTAAGAAGAATGGAAAAAGAAAGGCTGAGGGCCAGGGGCCAAGTGGTCTCAGGTGCATTGGTAGAGAAAAAAAAATAAGGACAAAACTAAATAATCAAGCCAAAGTAAATGACAATAGAATCAAGAAACCTAAACTTAAAAAATCTAAACTTAAATGGCCCTGTTATATTGGCAGGCCAGGGGACAAAGGGTGATGGTGTAGGATGCACTCTGGGTTCATTGGTGGAGGGAGGTCATCACTGGTGGTGGGAATGGCCCTGACTCACTGTATATCTGAAATGCAACTATGAAGAACTTTGTAGATCACAATAGTTTCAATAAAATGAAATACAAAAGTAGATTATGGAAATGCTTGCAAACTGCTATGATGTATGACTGAATTTTTAAGTGAGACTTTTAATTTTATTTGTTTATGTTTTTACTATTTGGGGACACATCTGGCAGTGCGCAGGGATTACTCCTAATTCTGTGCTCAGGGATGATTTTTCTGTGGGATTGTTTTTTTGGGCCACACCTAGTGATGCTTAGGGGTTACTCTTGGCTCTGCATTCATGAATTACTCCTAGTGGGGTTCAAGTTACCAATATGGATACTAGGGATCAAACCTAGTCATGTGCAAGGCAAGAGCCTTACCTGTTGAACTATCATTCCATCCCCATAGGGGCAATGATTTCTTTTTAATTTTTATTCTATCAAAGCACCATGATTTACAAAGTTACTCAGAGTTGAGTTTTACACATACTATGTTTTATTATTAGTACTACCACCAGGGTATCTTCTTCCCCGCACCAAGATTCTCAGTTTCCTTTTCATTAACCCCCATCCCCTCATCTCCATCTGCCCACCCGGATAGACACTTTTTTAAGTTTGGATGATGAAGTTTGGATCTTATGTTTTCAGTGTTGTTGACTCTGTCATTTGTAATCCTTCACCTCTATATACTTCTTTACACCAATGATGTACTTGGACCCCTTTGAGCTCTGCTTCCCATTTCTTCCCAACTATCTCTTCCTCCTCCTTGTTTTCTTTCCTTCTCTGTCCTTCCTATATTCTGGCACCAAGGGTGATCTAGTCATCCCCCATTCAAACACTGCATTCCCATGTCCTAATCTCCCATAGTACAGGGAGATTTTTTTTTTGCTTCATATTTCTCTATTTTTGAAGCCCATCTGATCAGGTGTTTCACAGTGTCCACCAAGAATGTTGTTTAAGTCATGAAAGAGGGCTAAAAGGGCTGACCTCTGAAGAAAACAGGTCTCATCAGGCACTTGAGGAAGGAGCCAAGAGGTACATGGCTACACCCAGACACACCCAGCCTCAGCTGGCACACGCTCATAGACAAGGGAAGGCTGTTTTTTTATTTTATTGTTTAGCATTATATATATATATGTATATATACATATATATATTAAAAAAGACCATTCACCAGTGCAACATTCCCATCACCAATGTCTCAATGCTTTCAGTTTTTCACCATTAAGAATGATATTGTGGGGGCCAGAGAGATAGCATGGAGGTAATGCATTTGCCTTGCATGCAGAAGGTCGGTGGTTTGAATCCTGGCATCCCATATGGTCCCCTGAGCCTGCCAGGAGCGATTTCTGAGCATAGAGCCAGGAGTAACCCCTGAGCGCTGCCGGGTGTGACCCAAAAACAAACAAACACAAGAATGATATTGCTATGGGTTTTTTAAAGATAGGTGTTACTATATTAAGTAAAGTTCCTTTGACCCCTATATTGCTGAAGGTTTTAATTACGAATGTGTGTTGGTTTTTCTGCATTGATTGATATAATGGTATGACTTTTATCTTGTCTTTTACTTATGTGGTGTATGATGTTATTGATTTACATATATTGAACCATCCTTGCATCTGCATGATGAAATCCACTTGATCACGATGTATACTTCTTCGGATGTGCTATTTAATTCATTTTGCTAAGATTTTGTTGAGAATTTTTGGATCAGTGTTTATCGGGATATTAGTCTGTAGTTTTCTCTCTTGGTAGTCAGCTTTTCTGAGCAGCGTAATGATAGCTTCATTGAAGATATTAGGGGAAATTCACCTTTCTTTGATATTTTGAAACAGTTTAGGGATCAATGACAATAATTCTTCTTTGAATGTTTGATAAAACTCACCTCTAAGCCTATTTGACCTTGACTTTTATACTTGGGGAGATTTTTTAACTAAAGATTTAATTTCCTGGCTTGTGACTAACATGTATAGGCATCTACTTCTTCCTCATTAAATTTTAGTAGATTAGATTGTTCCAGAAATTTGAACATTTCTTCTAGGATTTTTAGCTTAACAGAAAAAAAGTAGGTCATAGTAAGCTTTCATGATGTCTTGAATGTCTGGGGATTCCATTGTAATTTCTTCTCTTTCATTTCTGATTTGATTTATTTGATTGCTTTCTCCTTTTTTCCTGTGAGTCTTGCCAATGGTTTGTCTATGTTGTTTATTCTTTCAGAAAGTTGGCTCCTGGTTTTATTGATTCTTTGTGTTGTTTTCTTGGTTCTTATATCATTGATTTTTGGTGTGTTTTTTTCTTTTATTCTTTTACTTGTGCATGTTATTTAAGATATTGTTGTTTATTTAAGATAATTAAGGTGTATCTTTAGGTTGTTGATTTTATCTTTTTCTTTTTTCTTCTTTTCTGTATCACTATGTCTTTCCCTCTAATTACTGTTTTCACTGTACCTCATAGATTTTGGTAACTTATTTCTTCATTATCATTAGTATCAAGGAATCTAGTTATTTCTTCCTGATTTCTTCTTCTTCTTCTTCTTTTTTTTGTGTGTGGTTTTTGGGTCACACCTGGCAGTGCTCAGGGGTTACTCCTGGTTCCATGCTCAGAAATTGCTGATGGCAGGCATGGGGGACCATATGGAAAGCCGGGATTCGAACCGATATCCTTCTGCATTAAAGGCAAACACCTTACCTCCATGCTATCTCTCCGGCCCCCTGATTTCCTATTTGATCCAGATGTTATTAAGCAACATGTAGTTCAGTCTCCAGGTGTTAAAGTTTCTTCCCATCTTCTTTTTATCATTTATATCTATCTTTGTAGTATTGTGGTCTTGAAGGTACTTGTTATATTTCTTATGTTTATGATTTTTTTTTATAAATTAGGCTTATGGCCCAAAATATCATCTATCCTAGAGAATGTTCCTGTGCACTAGAGAAGAATGTGTATTAAGTATTTTGAGATTGTAAGATCCTGAATATATCCATTAGTCCCAGTTATTTTAGTTTCTCATTTAGGGTTCTTATGTCCTTGTTAATATCCTGCCTACTGGATCTATCCAGTGGTGAGTGTGTCATGTTAAAATCTCCCACTACTATCACGTTTCCATACATGTGTTTATCTAGGTTTGTGAGAAATGTTTTACAAATTTTTGATACAACATTTGGTGAGTATATGTTGGTTAGAGTTGGTACTTTTTGCTTTATTTTTCCCCTGATAGCGTTCATTCTTGTCTCTAATATCTTCCTTGAAGTTGAATTAAATTTGGGTTTATATAAGTATAGCTGTCCCAGCAATTTTTTATTTCCAGTGGTTTGTTTAATTGTTTTCCATCCTTTATCTTAGCCTGTTTCTCTCCTGAGATTTTAGATATGTTTTCTATGAGCAGTAAAAGGATGGGTTTTGTTTCCTACTACAACTCTTTGCTTTGTACTTATTGATGGGAGAGTTTATTCCATTGACATTTAAGGAAACTATTGACAAAAAAGGGCTGTCATGTCATTGTACTGTGTAGGATTGGTTATATAGTTTATAAGAGGTTTTTCAGTAGTTCAGTAACAGTCAATTTTTGAGATCATGAATATCACCAGTTCTTTTTTTGCCTGAAAATCATTTTACCCCTCTCTCCCATATAAATGAGAGATTTAAAATAAATAAATAAATAAATAAATGAGAGATTTGCTGGATGGTGGACTCTAGCTTGAAAACATCTTTTATTCAGTAAACTTGAATTCGTCATTCAATTCCTTTTTTTTCCTCAACCATTTCATGTGGGATATTGGATGTGATTCTTTGTTCTTTTCTTTATATTTTAGGTTTTTATTCTCCCTTACTATACTAAGAAGTCTATCTTTGTTTTGATTACCATATGTCTTGGTGGTGGTCTGTTGGAGTCTATTTTTTTAATATTCTTTTGGCCTCTTAAATTAGGGCAGCTGCCCTAATGAGAAGTTCTCTGCTATTATCTCTCCTACTACTTGTTTCTTTCCCTTTCTCTTTTTTTCTCTGGTATTCCTATAGTTCAGATATTATTCCTCTTCTCTTGTTCATGAAGTAACTTACATTTTCTTCCATCCTCTTTTCTCTCTTTTTTTGACTTTCTTACCAATGTTGACTTTTAATTTGTCTTCAAGTTTGTGTATGTGATTCTTCCCCATGTGGTTCTTTTCTATTGTTTGCTAGTGTGTTCTTTAGCTCCTTCATTCCATTTGTACATTTTCTTTCATCTTCTAAAAAGAGTTCTTTGGCTTGGTTGGTGTTGATGTTGGATGAGTTCAAATAAATGATGGCACAGACTGTTATCATAGCACAAGAAAGTATGAGAGCTGAAATAAGTCAACTGCAAGCAAAACTGACAGAAATAAAGAAATGGTAGATGGTATAAAAACTCAGTAGAAGGCCTTTCGGCGCTACCCAGCAAGAGATCTATACCACTTTGTTCTCGATTTCCTGAGTAACTTAAGGGGGGAATTTCACAATATCTGGAGTCCTTGATGTCCTGCAAACAAAGGAGGAGGATGTCCTCAAATTCCTTGCTGCAGGCACCCACTTAGTTCCATCTGGACTTAGTTCCATCTGGACTTCCAGATGGAACCATACATTTTCAAAAGGAAAAGTGATGGCATCTAATAAATTTGAAGAGAACCTGGGAGAAGCTTCTGCTGGTAGCTCGTGCCATTGTTGCCACTGAAAACCCAGCTGATGTCAGTTTTAATCTCATCCAAGAATACTGGCCAGAGAGCTGTGCTGAAGTTTGCTGCTGCCATTGAAGCCACTCTGATCGCTGGCCACTTCACACCTAGAACTTTCACTAACCAAGTCCAGGCAGCTTTCCAGGAGCAGAGACTTCTGGTGGTTATTGATGCCAAGGCCAACCACCTGCCCCTCACAGAGGCTTCTTAGGTTAATTCGCCTACAATTGCTCTGTGTAACACAGACTCTCCTCTGTGCTGCATGGACATTGCCATCCCTTGCAACAGCAAGGGAGCCCACTTGATGGGTCTCATGTGGTGGATGCTATCCCAGGGAAGTTCTGCAAATTCGAGGAACCATCTCCCCTGAACACCCATGGGAGGTCATGCCAGATCTCTACTTCTACAGAGATCCTGAGGAGACTGAAAAGAACAGCAGGCTGCTGCTAAGAAGGCTGTGGCCAAGGAGGAATTTCAAGGTGAATAGATTGCTCCAGCTTCTGAATTTACTACGACTCAGCCTGAGATTGCAGACTGGCCTGATGGGGTGCAAGTGCTCCCTGGGCCTATTCAGCAGTTCCCTATCGAAGATTGGAGCCCGCAACCTGCCACAGAAGACTGGTCTGCAGCTCCCACTGCTCAGGTCACTGAATGGGTAGGAACCACCACTGAATGGTCTTAAGCTGTTTATTTTAGACTGAAATAGGAATGGAAATCAGGTTGATGGAAAATAAGTGAGTTTCTAAAACAACAACAACTCAGTAGGAGGTCTGAGCAACATAATAACAGCAGCTGATAGTGTAGTACAGCAGGTAGGGCACTTGCCTTTATGCAGTCAACCCAGGTTCTATCTCCAGCACCACAAATGGCCCCCTCAGCTCTGAAAGAATGATCCCTGAGTGAAAAGGCAGGAGTAAAATTACCCTTGTGCATTGCCAGATATTATCTCCCTAAAACAAAAACACACAAAAAGCAAATAAAGTAGGGGTTGGGAAAAAAATAAAGTCTGCAAATGAAAAATGCAACAGCACATCAAAGAACAATGGAATAAATGAAAGAGGGAAATGTATCATTGGACTTTGTGAGTAGCAGAAAATCTGGTTCAAAATCCCTAATTAAAGAAAACTTATAGAAGAATTTATCAAAGCTGATGAATACAGGCAATCAAATACAAGTGTCCAAAAGAGTTTCAGCGTAAAGAGACTCAGCTAAAAATATCTGAGACACATTGTGCTCAGAATAACAAAAACTAAAAACAGATAGTATAGTGAAAGCAGCAAGATATAAAAGGGAACTACATACAAAGGAAAGCTCCTAAGATTGATAACAGATCTATCGAATGAGGCTCTGTGAGCCAGAAAATAATGGAGGGATATAGTATAGAACATAAAGAATGCTCTATGAAGCCTGACTATATCATTCAGATCTGAAGGAATGATCAGAGGTTCATAGGCAGGTAATAGTTTAGGGATTTCATAGCCTTGGAACCAGTTTTGCAAGAAGCATTATTCTCTTTGAAAGAGAATACAAATTCCCAGCACTTGTCATTTAGTATGACATTTACTCATTGTGCTTACAGTTACATTCTACTAGATTAAGAGATTACTAGATTGCTAAAGGATTTTATATAGTATTTTCAATAACAAATTAAAATTTTATTTATTTTGACCATTGTATTTCTGATAGGATGTTTTATCTATCCATAAAAATTTTTTTTTGTGGGGGAGGACATCCAGTGATGCTGAGGGGTTACTCCTGGCTATATGCTCAGAAATCGCTCCTGGCTTGGGACACCAGGGATCGAACCAAGGTTCGTCCTAGGGTCATTGCGAAGCAAATGCCCTACCACTGTGCTATCACTCTGGCCCCTCTGTAGATTTTTTTTAAATGGAAATATTTTACTTATTAATGAAGACACTTGAGTAGTATTTATAATATTTTCTAATATAAAGTCAATATTCTCTTTCTTGGATAAAGCATATTTATACTTAAATAGAACTTTTTATACTTAAATATTCAGAATTTCCCCTATTTTTCCTCCCTCCCTCTTTCCATCTCTATGCTCTCCCTCCCTCCGTCTCTCCTTTCTTCCCTTCCTTCCCTTCCTTCCCTTCCTTCCTCTCCTTTCCTCCCTCCCTCCATTTTTTCTACTATCCTTTCCTCCTCCCTCGTACTAAGGTCAGAATTACTCTTGTTATATTTCTATACTCAGTGCTAAAGACGTACTCTTGGTCTGTGCTCAGTAAATCATTCCTGACAGGGTTTGGAGTCCATATGGGGTGTCAGAAATCAAACCTGGGTCAATCACATTCAAGGTAGCCAACACCCTACCCATTTTACTATCATTTTGGTCCCACTAATTTTTCTTTTTTTTCTTTTTTTTTTTTTTGGGTCACACCCAGTGGCACTCAGGGGTTATACTCCTGGCCCTTTGCTCAGAAATCATTCCTGGTAGGCTCAGGGGATCATATGGGTTGCCAGAAATTGAACTGGGGTCTAACATGTGTTGGCATGTGCAATCACTCTGGCCCCATACTGAGCATTTCTTTTTTGTTTATTTGTTTTTTTGGGTCACACCCGATGACTCTTGGGGGTTACTCTTAGCTGTGTGCTCAGAAATCGCTCCTGGCTCAGGAAACCATATGGGACTCCAGGGGCTCAAACTGTTGTCTATACTAGGTTAGCTGCGTGCAAGGCAAGTGTCCTACCCTCGAGCCACTGCTCCAGCCCCTAAATATTTCTTAATCTATTCATTCTTACTAAATTAACATTTGTACAATTTTGCTTATTTATGTAAATTTAGGATGCATTAGCACAACCTACTCATAATATTAATTTTTAAATGTATATGCCTTTTTATAATTTTTTATTTTTAATTATGAGAACAAAGATGCAAAGAAAGAGGACAAGGTAAAGTTACAGTGGAAGGACAATCACCTGTAACATAATTCTCATAAGAAGTCCCCTTGCTGATATCTTAACTTTGAACTTTCAGCCAAAGAACATTAAGATAAATAAAACAGAATCCATGTACAATTACTTTGTCCCTCAAGTCCCCAGATTGTAATACATTATAATATTTCTTAGCAGCAGACAAGGCAATCTAAAGCCATAAAACTAAGGAGTTATGTAACTCCTTAGACATTAGAGGCATAGTAGTTTTTTACATTTCCATGTACATGCATATTAGTTTAAGTTAACTTCAAAAGTTTAAGTGGGTTTTTTTTTTAAGGATTAGAGTCAAAGGAGCACAGTAAAAATGGTGTTAGAGTGGCAATTGTTGTTTGCATAGGCCCACCAAAATATGAGGGGCATGGAAAGGAATAATCTTGGCCTAAATACAAAGAGATCCTACCCCTGAAGTTTCCTGGCATAAGACCAATTCTAGGCTCCAGGCAAGCTAGATCGTCCAATCCAAGACATTGTCCATTGTCTCTGTTGTTGGTATCATGTTTCTGTATTAAAGATCCTGGAATCTGCATATTCTACATTGAAGTCAGGATGTGGAGCGTCCTCTAGTTTCACCTCACAATTAAAGGGCAATGCAGAGAACCCTGTTCTGTAAGCAGGTCATTGTTATTGTTAAGTCTTCTCAGTGTTAAGGGAAGTCTCTTTTGAGCAGGTCGATGTCTGAGCAGTGGTAGGGTCTTCCGTGGTAGAGGATTGCTTCCAGGTGATGTTATAGACAAACTTGGATGTTTCGTGGATGGCTTCCCTGGTTCAGGGGTGAATGGAAAATGCCCATTCTTCTGAGATCTGTGCCAGGTCGTTATGTCAATGTTCAGGGTGTAAGGTCCCTTTGCACTACAAGATTTGTGTGTTCCTATCTCTATTAGATAAGATCTTATTTGTATGTATAGTATTTTCCCATTTTAATGTGCCTATGCAAAAAAGGAACAATGCCACATGGCATTATTGGCGCATATGGGGGCCATAAGAACAAGTCCAACAATCCCCATGACATGGTTCAATCAACAGCATTAAACTGGGGAACTCTTTCACCAAAATTCCTTATTGAACAGCTCACAAAGAGAAGATAAAAAGTGGTTAGAATCTTCACTGTATAAAAGAATATTTAGTAAGACTTATAGCTGTCAGAGAAAAAAACATAAAATATTCAAAAGAAATACGTGTCCATTTTATGTCTTTTGAAATAGTTGGGGGTTGTTACACACAATGCACGGCTTTGATCTGTGATTAGGATTATGCAATACTGAAGTTAAAAAGAGTAATTCGGGTTAGTGATGTTTGGGGAGGTGAGAGAGTTAAGGAGTAAAAATGAGCTTTGAAAGGGATGTGGGAAAGGGCAGAATACAAAATGGACATTCTGGATATGCAAAACATAACATAAGGATAGGGAATACTCTTAATACCTGCAGTGTTTTCCACATGTAGTCTGGTCAGAAATTGACAGTGACAAACAGTGCAACTGAGCAAATCTCAGCACACCCCAAGTTAGGACCCACCATTTCTGGCCGCCTGGGCTGGAACCCAGGGAAGGCCTGGAGGCCTGGGGCAGAAGAGGGGACGGCTGGGGGCCTATCAAAGCTCCCAGCGTACCCAAGTTAGGGAGAAGACCTTCCACATGGGGTCTCCCCAAACCCAATGCCGACTAGAACTAGCCTCCAGATCAAGAAAGGATGGATAGAGAGCCGGAAGCCAGGATCTATCAGCCCTCCACCCTGTGCCCTTCCCACCCTAGTGCAGGGGGAAGGGCGGGGGAAGCTTGAGATCCCATCCAGGAAAGACCTCCCCGACACCCACCTTGTCTGGCCGCCTGGGCTGCCACCACAGGATGGCCTGGAGGCCGGGGGCAGAAGAGGGGACGGTTGGGCGCCTATCAAGGCTCCCAGCACAGGCAAGTTAGGGAGAAGTCCTTCCACATGGGGTCTCCCCAAACCCCATGCGGGCTAGAGCTAGCCTCCAGATCAAGAAAGGATCAATAGAGTGTATATGCCTTTTTAAAGAGATTTTTAAGGAGGTCGGAGAAATAGCATGGAGGTAAGGCGTTTGCCTTTCATGCAGAAGGATGGTGGTTCGAATCCTGGCATCCTATATGGTCCCCAGAGCCAGCCAGGAACAATTTCTGAGCATAGAGAACTCCTGAGTGCTGCTGGGTGTGACCCAAAAACCAAAAACCAAATAAATAAATAAATAAATAAAAAGATAAATTTTTAAATTACTTTATCAACTTATTGATTTTAATTTTTTTTAATTTCAGGGGAGTATGTAGGTGTCACCATATCCAAAATAAAAAATGTAAAACCGCTTATGTGTAGGATAAAATAATAAAAATAGCAAGGGAAGCAACATAATCAGACTGGAAGATTTTATCAACAGAAAAGACAAAAAAAATGAGAGGGGTTGGGAGAGGTCTTTGGGACACTGGTGGAGAAAGGTGGGCTCTTAGGTGCTGTGTGCAGTGTCTGGAAGGTTGTGTTCATGAAAAGTGTGATTAACAGAATTGCAAATCCCCAGGACTTCACTAAACATCACCTTTAAAAAAATAAAATAATTTGTAGCAATTTGAGATAGATAAAATAAGAGAACCTTGTACCAAGCTGATGTTAATCTGCATATCTTAAATTGACATGAATAACTAAATTCCTGCACCTAAAATTCCAACCCCCCCCAACTTTCCAAAGAAGCATATAGCAAGGCAAATATGTTATGTATACATATTTAAAAACATTGATAGCAATAGCAGAAGAAAAGGAGAAAAACAGCAGATGCAGCATTTAAAGAGCTAAATCACAGAATTTACCAAAATTTGTGAGTATTATAAACTTTCAGAAAAAGGAAACTGAATATGAATAGGGTGAAGAGAAATTAATTTCTAGAAATATCAGAGAGAAACTTCACAAAGTCAAAACAAAGAAAATAAGAAATAAACAGATTGCCTTCAGGAGTCCAAGTGACAGCCTTCTCAGCAGTAATGAGAAATATTAGAATCAATGGAGCAACAACTATAATGTACTAAAATGTACTAATTTTAATTCTAACCAGTGAAAATTATTCTGAAGAATGAAAATAAAAAATGCATGGTCAGTAACGAAACCAGAAAACTTTTCAACAGACACAATATATTAGAAATTCAAAAAGCATATTTTTAGCAGAAAGAAGAAAATGATGCTAATGGAATTCAGAGATGGGAAAAGGCAAAAAGGGCAGGAGAATAGCTTGTGTGTACATTAACTGAGCGTGGACCTATAAAATAATGACAAGACTGTCTGTGGCATTTCTAACATATGAAAAATTAACATGCATGATGTCAATATCATATTGTTGATAGGAATAAATGGAATTAAATATTGCTTGTGTTGCTAGGAGGAGAGTAAAGTTACCAGTTTAGAACATATTTTAGTAGCTCAAAAGTGCTCATTACATGTTTTAGTTGGCCTCTAGCAATAAAAGAAAGAGCATATAACAGAGGCCTCTATTACAAATACTCAATTAACTGTTCATGAATGAAATGTTCCCAATTTAAAAAAAAATAAAAACGATCAGAAAAGCCAGGATGGTCATCTTTCACTCAGTCTCAATCTCTGGATATAGATAAGATTTTTTTTTTTTTGACCAAAGGAACATCAAGTTTCTTAGAAATTCTTTTTTTGTATGTTTGTTTGTTTTGATTTTGGGCAACACCCGGTGACACTCAGGGGTTACTCCTGGCTCTATGCTCAGAAATTGCTCCTCACTTGGGGGACCATATGGGATGCTGGGGTTCGAACCCAAGTCAGTCCTGGATTAGCAAGGCAGTGTAAGGGAAACGCCTTACTGCTACTATGCCATCGCTCCGTCCCTAGAACTCCTTTTTTAGTTTATTTTTTAAAGAAAATGCATCACATAGTTGAGATAGTTGATCATAATACATTTATTTCCAGATAAGTGAAAGCAAAGTTATTGAAAAAATAGAAAGAAAAAATAAAGTGTTAGAGAAAACAAAGAAAGAAAACAGAAAAAGTAACGTATCAAGCACATTTGTGAAAATTATTTTATCTTCAACGAAGGCATTATGACAATGGCAGAAAGTTTAGTAAGCTCTTGTTAGCTCTTCATTCTGTTAAATTGGGGTGTTAATTTAGGGATGACAGCATCAAACAAAATAAATTGTCCAGACATTCAAAGCATTATTACTGACATTATGACATTTAGGGGCATGTACTTAGCTGCCAAGCCTTCTGGCAGAAGGAAGATATCGAGGGAGGTGTCTGTACTTACTCAAAAAAGCCCTGATGATGCAACCTAAAACCTGGTGTGCCTGAGTGTGGTAGATTGATGTCCCTGCAGAGAATCATAGAGGGTCAGTGATGAGGCAGGACCATTGGGAAAACAGTGATTGTGGTGACAAGTGTGACTTCAGCAGGGTGGGGGCTTGGACCACCACCTCTCGAGATGGCCAGATTTCTGTTGCATGGGCTGATGTAGCTGATGTAGCCATAGTCTTTCATGGCTCAATTGACATCTTGTTCAAGAAAAGAGTGAATCTTTGAAGCTAGAGTGGTTCAAATATGACGTCTTCTTCTAGACAGGATATTTTAAAAGATTTCTCGAGTCATTTTTATAAGAGTCATTCTAGAACTTCATCATAAATGTGAAATTAAAAATAAAAGGGGAAGAGAAAGACATATACACCCTGCAGTCCTGGCCCAATCTTCTTTGCTTTTCCTTTTAATTGATTTTTCAACAGTGTCTTGGTTCAAACCCAGGTCTCATATACGCAAAGCATTCACCTTACTGTTAGTAACCCGAGTTCTCATAGTCATATTCTTACATTATAGCAGAAGGCACTCATTAAAACTGGACAAGGATTAGATAGAAGGCCCACTCTCATGTAAAGTATGGCATAGTGACTATGAACTTTGCATTTTCAGAAGTACAGGGAAAAGGGCAGTGTATAGGACTCAGGGTCCTGAGCTCAGCTGCCTCTTGGTGAGTTCCTGGAGTTACCACCATTTTGTCAACACTAGACAAACTTTGTCCAAGTAATACTGCCTCTAGGCTACCTTTTAGAATCTTTTCAAGTACAGTAAGGAAGATTCTGTTACTTTTTATCTGGGCTTGGGAAAATAACCATATAGTTGTCTGGATTCTGGGAAGATCCTAGATACCAGCAGGAACTCTAAACAGAAATAAAGGAGGAGGTTCCCTGGTTGAATCAATTAGTTTCTGTCTACAAAACCCTGAAGAACTCATAGAGCAATAGAAGACCCTGTGATCCATCTTTTACCACTATTCCTGAGCCTTGGCTAGGGTCTGGCTGGGTACATGGAATAGGGAAGGTATCCCTTCTTTGTCACCATGGAAGACACAGATTAGAGCAAATTCAGCAAACTAGGGGCTCATGACCACAGTTATTAGACCTGGCTAGTTTATGAAAACTGCCCCTGCCAATCTGCCTGGTTTTATGCTAGGGTTATTCGTCAGTGGGTCAGAACAGGTTAGGAATGATCACTTTTCAACCCACCCCCACGCCAAGCTGTGCACATTCATTTAGATATTGCTGAATGGTTCCATGGAGTTGGCAGGAGGCAATGTGTTGGCCAAAACATTCAGAAAACAAAACTGTTAAACACATCCAGAGTCCCTCTTGTCCTTCCCCACTCTGCTCAACAGAGCTCTCTCTGCATGTTGACAACACAGTATGACAAGCATGAACAAATAGGAGACTCTTCCCCAAATGCCACATATCACTGTTGAGACTGTTTATTAACCAAGAGTGAATAGTGCTCTAAGTGAGAGTATAGCTAGTAGACCTGGTGCCCTGTTTTGTCAATGCACCAAAGTGATCCCATACTCTGTAACATTTACAGTGCTCCTTTTACTTGCAAAAGTGCCCTGGCTTTGTCTAAACATTCCTGAATGTATTCCCTCCAGTATCGTTTGACTTCTCTCTGGACTCAGCAGAATTGCACCATCCTTGCTCTGTCTCCTGGTTTACTGATCCCACCAGACCACTCAGAGAGAAAAACAATTGAAACTCAGGTGCCAACTATGTCAGTGACTTTATTGCCTGAAAGTTGCCCTGCCGACTTCATAAGTGCCCCCTAAATCCCCAGAATTCACTCCTCAGAATAGCAACCTAGGAATCCACTCTCTCATAAGCCCAGCTTTCCTCAACCACACAGCCATGTGTAAGTCCCTAAGATTTAGTCGTAGAACCACCTTTTTCCAATTGCCTCTTTACCTGCAGCCTCAATGCATGGCACTTCTCCTAGGATAAGCTGCTCTGCATCTCTGTCAAAGGGACATTGAGTGGGAGCCCCAGCTCTTCAGAGGCTATGACACCAATACCTGAAAGTCTTCAACACCATCTTAGCCATTAATGTGTAGGGTTGTGGTTTCTTAAACGCAAAATGGGATTCCCTTACTTAGCCCAGATATCAGGGTCCATCTTGATAAAGGCATGTGGTCAATGTGTTTGACCCCACACTCTCACAAGTGATCAGATCCAGTTCATATTTACCTGCACAAACACACACATGACATCTGCGAGAACTAGCCTATGTGGTGTGGGGTAGTTGGCAGAATTTGCCTGGGCAATGCTAGGCTGGGCCCAGTCCCATCTGCAACTGGAGGACTGAAATAGCTGGTACTAGTTCTTTCACGCTCCCACTCTGGGTTCTGTTCTGAGGCTGTGGGAGGTAGAGTTTTCCCCCCACGGAAAAGAAACTGAGGGACTCCCAAATCAGTCTGCTAGGTCTTCATTCTAAGGCTTCTTGTAAGCAAGGTTTCTGTTTGGCCCATAAGAGGCTTCTGGGTTTTCATAAGTAACTGAAGAACATTCTTTATCTGTCCTTGTGGGATGAACAAGCTAAGCACTACGTTTAGGACATTCTCTCAATTCTCTGCAGACTGTGCTCACACAAAAGTTTATGAAGGTTTCCCTTCCCCTGGCATCTCATTGCCTTCTTGCCTGTGCTGTGGTACTGCGGCTTCTCTTGTAGCTCCAAAGAGCACACTGAATTCAGGAGGGGTGGAGATAGAAGAATTTATTTTTTTAGGGCCAGGAAAAATGGGAGAGTACCTAAAGGGATTGTTGGGGTAGTTTTCTTCAGCGTATTGGTCTGGTAGTCTATGCTGCAAGTCTGTATCCAAAACACTGGAGGACAGAGTCAGGGGTGGAGGTGGAAGAACAAACCCTGGAGGAAAATCTGGAAGGTGAGAGAAGGTCCACTGGAAGGATGCTATTAGACCTCCTGAAACACTTCTACAGGGAATTTCAACAATAGAGCTTAGGCGAGGAAAGCCACTGCAGCCATCCTGTGGCTGTGTTCTACTGTTGAAAGTTTAGAAGAAAATGTTTCATAGTTTTTCTCTTTGAGCAGTGTCTTTGGTGGGTTGGGTATGATCACGAGCCTCCTGTAGGAAAGACACACCTGATGCCCCTGGGAATAGAAGCATCTAGATATATATATTAGCATATTCTCCCAACTATGTGAAGGCTGGGGTAGAAAGTTTTGTCCTGGACCTGTCATATGACAACTCAGCCTCACTTCTCTCCCTCCTTCCTCACTACCCTCTCCCCTATTCACAATCAAAACCAGGCCAGGTCCTGTGACTTAATGCCCCCCTCTCAGGAACAGTGGGTCCTGGACCAAAATGCTCCCCAGGCTCTTCCCTGTCATCCAGGACTAAGATTTGATTTGGTTTTTTTGTTTGTTTGTTCTGTTTTGTTTGTTTTATTTTGGGCCACTCTCAGTGATGCTCAGAGCTTACTTACTACTAGTTCTGTACTCAGGGATCACTTCTGGGGGTGCTTAGGAGGGCCCTATCGGGTGTTAGGGAATCCTATGGGATAGGGAGTATGCAAGGCAAACACCCTACCTGCTATACTCTCACTTCAGCCCCATGGAAGCCAATTTTTATTCCACATTTTTCGTGCTGGAGAGAAAGTGGAGAAACCAAAACTTTATACTTCTCTCACCCACACAGAAGCAAGATTCCCTGAGACAAGCATTGTATGATCGCCTAAACTTTAAAGGTTTTAATGAAAACACCCCACAGCCACAGAGAGTTTCCTTCTTTTGCAAATCATGGTTGTTTTCAGAGTAAGAGCATTGACTCACACAAAACACAAATGCTCACTGTGCTGCAGCTCTAAATCTTCCCCTTAGCCTCCTGTTTTGTATGCGAGAATGAGTCACCAAGACTCAGATGCTTCAGATGGTGAGTAAGAGTGACGAGTTCACTTTTTGTTTAGCTGGAATGCTGTTGGTTGTGTGCATGCAGGAATCACACACACACACACACACACACACACACACACACACTTTCACACACTCTAGCGAACACACTAGCCCTCTATAGAACTAGCTCACACAGGCACACAATTGCAGTGGCCAGCCGTCAGGCATGGCCTGAATTATGAGTAGATTTCTCCCCATGTGTCCCGTTGCTGAGGGAAGCCTTGGCCAAGTTCCCAGGCATAGGGAGTCCATGTTTTCCCCATGCAAACCTGGAATGATGCAGTGTGTGGCCTGTGAGGTGCCCTGTGCAATGGGGACAGGGAAGATCTGACAAGACAGCAATGCCCAGTGTCCCCAGAACTTTGGGAAGGGGACCTTCTTTGGTAGGAAGCTCAAAGCTTATAGGCGGATCTGGCCCAAAAGGAAGATAGGAATGAATAAAGCCACACAGCATAGTAGCACTGAGGACAAGGCTTGGGGTCTCCCAGAAAATCTCTATTCTCCATCCCAAGCTCATAGGCCCCTCATTTCAGAAAGAAGGTCCATAAGGCACAGGCCAAGAGTACCAGGAACTTTTTCCAACTGTATGATCCTTGAGGGTTGATGGTAGGGGGAGCAAGGGGAATGATCTTGAACTCCTTGAACTTGGTATGATAAGGCCAGGACCAGACAAAAGAACTGTGTCTAGGGGTTGGTCCCAGGAAACCATGAACCCCACCAACCTTCCAGATACTTAGCTAGATGATGGAACTAACAAGCTGTGTGCACCAGCTGTGGAAGAGGAGGGGGAGTATGGTTCTGAGAACTCAGATTTCTTTCCAGGTCTAATTTCTTTTCCTCACATTGAATTGAGTGTTGAAGGAAGGTAGGGAAAGCCCATCCATGCGAACAATGCTGCTGATCTGCAAACATGCTCACTACCAGACTCCTTGCAGAAAGGCTCAGGCCAAGACTTCCCTCCCTGAATGGAGGGAGAGCTTCTTTATGGCTGCTGAGAACCCTGTGCAGGTCCCATTCAGAGCAGACAGCCTCTAGTCTCTGGGCTAAGCATAAAAGCTATTTGTTGCCTAGTGAGTGGATGAGGTGGGCATCTTCTTCATGTTTTATGGACCCTTTTTATCTTGCCATCATCCCTCCGCTCTTCACTCAGCCAGGCCTGGGAACATGCTCACATCCATGGAGCACAAAAGCCTATTCTGGCCGCTCTCTTTGAAAGCAGGCAGCAGTGTCGTCACCCTGGAGACCAGTTCCTTCTGACTTAAGCTTTCTTCTCTTCTGGCTATCCTCAGTCCCTGAGCTAACACCAAATAGCCCCAAACAAACTCCTGTGAAGGAGTCACTTGTGACTCTGTCCCCCACTTCAGTCCTTCTTGCCTTAGTAGCCCAGCTCTGGCCTCTCTGATGCTCTCGGAAATAGCTACCAACTCAGAAACTCCCTTCCTATGCCACAGCCAGCATTAAGTGCTAAAGAACACATGTCATTGCTTCCTCAAATGTGACCTGTGCACTGATGGTCACTTCCAATTCAGTGATAGAAGTTGTGGAGTTGCAGGTGTCATCTGACAGGAGAACCATTTGTGTCAGAATCCTGACAGTTTTTTGCTTTGCACACTGCAATAGCATGTCTACAACAAGAAGCAGTAACAGCCCCCATAGTTGGGGACTCAGAGTTTTCCTATTCTCACAGTTCACAGGCTCAGCAAGGCTCAGCTGGTGGGGTCTTTAGAGGCTGGAAAAGAAGAAAAGCATAGAAGGGAAATGAAAAATTCACTGCTGGGAAATGCCTAATTAGCACGTGCAACACCCCTCTTATTAGTATTGTCAATTATCAGCAAAGCAATGAAACTAAAAGAAAAAATGAACATGAAAACAGGCCAAGTTATTTTTAGGGGAAAGGCTAGAATTTGAGGTTAGGATCACTAATAATCTTTCTTTGGGGCAGAGTAATAGTACAGCTGGTAGGGCTTTTGCCTTGTCCTTGGGTTAACCATGGTTTGAGGATCCCATATGGCATTCCATATGTACTTCAAGTACTACTGGGAGTAATTCCTTAGCTCAGAGCCAGGAGTTAATTTAAGAGAACATTCAGTGCCAAAACCAAACCAAACCAAATGAAAGTCTGCCTTTCATAGTTTATTAGTACGTACACCTTGGGGAAGCACAAGATGGAGGAGGCCAGAAATGCCTCCCTTCAGAGAACTCGTGGTGATCTCCCACATGTGGTCAGTCCAGAGACTCACAGTGCTCCAACAGGTAAGTGCAATGGTGGCCCATTTTACAGATGAGAAAAAGAAGGCACAGAAGAATCAAGTTATGTAGTTCCATCTACACATTAAGCTGATCAGGCTACTCTGACAAGGCACTCAGTGTGCTTGGTATAGCAACTGAGAGACCTCACTCCTAAGGAATGCAGCATGAAGCATCCTGAATGACCATGTCTCTGAATTCTAAAGTCATTTCCCCCCTAAAATTTAGACTTGGCTCAACAGCTTCCAGAATTGCCTTCTGTCTGACTCCCATCCTCACCTTGTCTAAATCCACACTAGTCTTTTCCTGATTTTAGTCTGGCTTGTCCTAGAATGGGGAAAACTGGTGTCTGCTGCAACCCAGTAGTGACACCTACTGCCCTGCCCCAAGAGCTTTCTGGAGTCTAAGAGAACCCATTCCTCAAAATGGAAGTAGCTGAAATGCAGGCCATAGAGACATGGAGGCAAGAAGAGATGGGTTCTAAAGAGGGAAATGTGTGTTGTGTGTGTGGAGGGGTGGGGATAATGGAGGAAAAGATCAACTGTATCTCCATATCTTCCAAACCCTGCTTTTCCTTGATGTGTACCAAAATGAGCAGTAGCCCAAGAAGGAACACCACCTACTTTTCATCTTTTTTCATCTTAGCTCAGCCCTGGCCACTGTCTGTGCCCTTTACACCAAGACGCAGTTCACTATTCTGGTAGTTTTTGCTCCTGGGGAATGTGGGCAGGAGCTGTAAACAGAGTCTAGAGATAAGATAGAGTTGGGGGCTACTCAGGAAAGAGCCCTCTTTTTCTTCTCTGTGTTTGAGGTCTCAAACAGCAAAAATATCATCAAGGGCTTGTATTGTTCCCATTGCTCTTATATTTTTCTTCTTTACTGTCTCTCTTTTCACTTATTTCTTTTCCTTCCCCTTTGTAATAAACAATCCTTGCTCACTGGTTGGACAAGAGTGATGGAATAAAAGATAGTGAATAAACATATCCAAATTCACTTTCCACATCTATAATATGGGGCCATTGGATATATTACCTTGTATGGCATTCATGGAGATGAAAGAAATTGTGATATTTTTTTTCTTTTTACAGGCTGATTTGGAGGATTCATGCTGCTTGTCCTGGGTAAAAAGTTTCCTAACTACATTAAAAACTGAGTTAATGACTGTTACTCCCCTCCCCCAACTCCCTATTTTGCTCACCTTGAGGGGGATTCTGTGGGAGGATTGAGAGAGGGTTCAGAAAAGGTGGCTGGGAGAGACAGGTTTGAATGCAGGGCTACTTATGGAGTAGGCTTAAAAGGTTTAAAAAGCTTAGGAGACGCACATGGTGGTGGGGGCCTTAATAAAGTTAATGTCTCCTGAAATCTGACTGCCCATGGATCATTTCCTCACTGCGTGCTGGAGTGGGTTACAGGTGCATGGCCAGGGCTGGCAGAGAAAGGCCTCATCCTCCATCCATTTCACCATCATCCACCACCATCTAGGACTCAACAATCAATATGTTTTTCAACAAATGACTAAGTCTCTTGGTCAACCACTAGTTTGACCTGTGGGACAAAGAGTATCTTTCAGAGTTTATGTAATGCCATTGCTGAGATGTAGGCTTGAGATGATCCCGAGAAGGAGCTTACTGGAGATATCAGGGAACCAAAGGAGTAGAATGTGGGGTAATATTCTGTGTGCAGAAAAAACAGCTACCAAGACAGTCAGTTGAGATGCATTTCAACAGTAATGCAAGAACATGTCAAGAGCAGGAAACCAGGGCCGGTCAAGATAGAACCAGGTAGGGGCCAGAGAGATACCACAGTGGTAGGACATTTGTCTAGCATGCGGCAGACATGGTCCAGACCTGGGTTCAATCCCCAGCATCTTATATAGTCCCTGAGCCTGCCAGGAGTGATTTCTGAGCACAAAGCCAGGAGTAACCCTTGAGTGCTGCTGGGTGTGGCCCCAATACCAACTCCCACCCCAAAAAAGACAGAACTACAGGGATAAAGAAGGCTGAGATTATTTCTTTTTCTAATGCTTCAATGCGGACACAGGTGGATACAGGTAAGAGTGGTAAGAATGGTAATAATAATGGTAATAATGGTGGCAAGAACTCATTAAACACCCTCCACATGTCACTGCTCCAATCTATGAGATGGAGATGATGGAATCCCATTATCCCAACTGTGAGGTTCAAGAATGAAGGACCCTGGTGTGCTAAATACCCCAGGAATGAACCCAGTGTTCCAAACTTTACATGTTCACAGCTGAATTCTTTGTTCCATAGACCAACCTGGCTAAGTGTATCTTTCTGAGCATTTCTACTATCTCACAGAATATCACTGTCTTCATCAAGCAAAGAAAAAGAAAGAAATCTGTCCTTCCCCAAAACGCAGGCTTTCACCGACGCAGTCTTTCCTGAGTCTGGGAAGTGCCCTTCCTTTTGCCTACAGGTCCACTTTCTTCTTCCTGAAAGTGTCACTTCCTTCTGCATGCAGTTCAGTGGCTTTCCACTTCAAAAAATGCACATTCTTTTCTCTCCACACACCTGGGCTCCCACCTGGTACATAACCAAGTTAAGATAACATCTGGCTCATCATAACTATTTCATAGTAACACAACAAGGGATTGAGATACTTGTTCAAACACACAGGCTAACTTCTCAGTTCTGACTGTCTCCTGAGTCATTGTTGTTCAACTTGCCTATGAGTTTGAAACTAACTTTAGTCTCCCTATACTGCTAGATAAGCCAGAGGTCAGTTTTGTTCTTTGTTACATATCCCTGAATGATGATATAGATCAAGTGTGTATGTGTACCTGGGAACTTAAAATACAAAATTAAAGCTAGTAACCCAGGTAACTCATTAGAGAAAGCACAGTGTACTTGAAAATACACCTGCTTGGAGGTAAAGCATTTCCCTTGCATACAGTAGAATGGTGGTTTGAATCCCGACATCCCATATGCTCCCCTGAGCTTGCTAGGAGCAATTTCTGAGCATAAGTCAGGAGTAATCCCTGAGCGCTGCCGGGTGTGACCCAAAAACCAAAAACCAAAAAAAAAAAAAAAGGAAAATACACCTGCTTACCCAAACATATGCCTCTTAAAATCTGGCATAATAGTTTCTCTGATCAATAGACTCCCTTCCTACGTTTTGAGCCTACTTATTTATTTACTTATTTGGCTTTTTGACTACACCCAGCAGTGCTTAGTGGCTGTTCCTACCAGTGGTCAGGGGACTATGTAGGATCAGAGATTGAACCAAGACTTTCTTTTTTTCTGCTTTCGTTTTTGGTTTTGGGTCACACTCAGCAGCGCTCAAGGGTTACTTCTGGCTCTACACTCAGAAATCGCTCCTGGCAGGCTCGGAGGACCATACGGAATGCCAGGTATCAAACCTCTATCCTTCTGCATGCAAGGCAAACGCCCTATCTCCATGCTACCTCTCTAGCTTCTGAACCTAGACTTTCTACATACAAAGTGTTTGCATCAGCCTTTTGAGGCATCCTCCCTACCCCAATTAGTTTACTAATTGTATGTGACAGACTCAAAATTGAGATCAAATATTTTAACACAATGAGCCTATGGCTGTATTTCACACTGTTTCTGACAAAGGACCTCACCTACCACCATTAGGCTGTGAAATTTAGGAAACTTTGTACAATCTAATTTTTAGCTTACAGTCGTATAATTTTAAGGATTCCCATAACTGTAAAATGGACTACTGAGAAAGGGAGGTCTCCTTGTGTTGCAGCAGTTCTAAGTTCAGGTTCTAGTAGACAGTAAGATTAACACACTGACCACCAACGTCTTTAGTGTTTTAACTCTTTATTTACAGTGCACATAGCTATATCCTAGCCAGATGAGTCTGGTGGAATGAACAGCAGCATAGTAATGGGTACAACAACAGGAATCTCAAAGTATCTTCATGCCTCGGCACGAGAACACCAATTATGACTTTTGTATAGAGAACTGAACTTGTGTGTGTGTGTGTGTGTGTGTGTGTGTGTGTGTGTGCGTATTCTGTATCTCTGTCATTTAGTTGTTTCTGCGATTTGGTTAGCTTCTAAGTATATGATGGCTTTCAACTGACTAATTAGATTGCTATGTCCTAGGTAAATGAGAATTTGTGTGATGGATAATTGGATCACATATGTAAATTAGGGACAAATCAGTGGATAGTCTTGATTATCTGGTCCCGTCCACCTTACTTTCTCTATAAAACTTACTTGCCCTCTTCATAGGTTGTCAGAAAAAGTTTTAAAGGCTCCACACTCAAAAATGGAGAGAAGAAATTATCTCACTCATTGGACATTGGCTCTCTATCAGAGGTTATCTAGAGGTGCTATACCTTTATCTGGCTAGTTTCCCTGGCAACCAGTTTCCACTCTCAAAGACATTTTATCGTTCTCAAGACTTAATTATTCAAACAGAAAGTAACACCCAAAAACTGTGAGTGTAACTAAATATATATGGAAAACCATAATATTGCAACCAACTATCCAGAAATTATAGGTTGGATTCTGCAGCCTATACTCTTTTTTTTTTTTTTTTTTGGTTTTTCGGGCCACACTCATTTGATGCTCAGGGGTTACTCCTAGCTAAGTGCTCAGAAATTGCCCCTGGCTTGGGGGGACCATATGGGACGCCGGGGGATCAAACCTCGGTTCTTCCTTGGAAGGCGCTTGCAAGGCAGAATCTTACCTCTAGCGCCACCTCGCTGGCCCCTGCAGTCTATACTCTTAATAAAACTATTTGCTTTTGTGCTTGTTTAAGTCTGAGCACTCGGAATTCAGGGCCTCCTTCATGGGTCAGACAGTGAAATCCAGAAAAGTCCATAAAATCAGTTGTTTGTGGGCAAAGATTTGTAAAATTTCACCAGACCTCTCAGGATTTTAGAATTTGCTTTCAACTAAAAGGGGATTTGCTGATCAGCTTGAAAGTTAACCTTTATTCTCTTCACAGCAAATCATCAGGAAAGTCTTCTTACCTTTGTTGAGGACAGAGGTTTAGAGAGACACATATGTGAGCACTACAGATGTCCAATGCAATTTTCATTTTTTTCCACCATCTGTAGGAGCCTCAGAAACATGGTCCAAACAAGATCCATAGTACTTGTGCTTCCCAATCCCAGTGTTGCTGGAGTAGACTCAACTCCCACTAGTGGAGGTGTAGATTTCTTCCATGACACCCTCCCTCTTACCCCTGTTATGTGAAATGGGGGAAGAGAGGTAAGAGCTTCCAGAAAGAAAACTACCATTTTCCTCTATACTTACCTCTACCTCTGTCACCAGGGTGGTGACTGGGAAATTTAGGACTGATCAGAGTCTGTGATGAGTCCCTGCACAATAGGAATGGTCACAACCCCCCAGGCCCACAGGCAGCCACCTAGCTGTATCTGATGTCCACTAGTTCTGTACTCTCACAGTGGTCCTCAAACTATGGCCCGCGGGCCACATATTGTATTTGTATCTGTTTTGTTTCTTCATTGCAAAATAAGATATATGCAGTGTGCATAAGAATTCGTTCAGAAGTTTTGTTTTTACTAGAGTCAGACCCTCCAAGGGTCTGAGGGACAGTGAACTGGCCCCCTGTTTAAAAAGTTTGAGGACCCCTGTTAGGAGATGATATAACCACAAAAGTTCTTGGGGAACTGTGGACTAGGGCTGGAGTGAGGAATTGCTCTTTGCAGCAAAGGAAAGTTAGTCTTATATTTTACCGAGGCTTTTTTTGGTCTATTGCCATTCCTTCACAGAAAAGAATTTCAGGAGGGCATGACTAGTGAAATAGTCCAAGTTTGTGGGAGAGGTTAGAAAAAGGGAAGGAGAGAGGACAATTAAGACACATACTCAAGAGCAAACACAGACTTCTCCAGAGTAGAGAAAGCTGAATACATATCCCAAGTGAAAATGCAGGCCATCCACCAGAATGTGGAAGTGTGTGCTTCGAGATGCAGTTTGTTTATATACAGTTCTCCCAAGCAGCCCCTCTTTTACTCCTTTGCTAGGGTGGTTGCCAACTGGGAGAAGTAATTGAAGTAATTGAGTCTTTGGGGCTGGGGGCAGGCCTTGGTTGCAGCAGTAAAGTTTCTCTTCCCAGAGGACAGGGTTCTAGTCCCCTTTCTTCTCAGGGATGCACTTGTGCTTGGGCCTGAAATTCTGCATCTCAAAGGTTTTCCAGGCACCTGAAATGGGTCTTTTGTGTCAAAGTCTCCATAGCTATAGGCTGGTTTAGACTTCAGGCATTGATTTCTCCCAAAGCGTTTAAGCAATCTTCCTCCTACAACACCAGGATCTAACTTTTACTTCCAAGCTTTCTGCTCTTGTCTAGCTGTTCTGAGGATCTGGAGAGAAACAGAGTTCAGGTGTTAGAGTAGAAAATTAATCTACCTGGCCATACCGCTTCTGGCCAGAAGGAACATCATAGGGGCAAGGGCGCACAAAGCCCATCTGAACAGATGTCAAATTCCTAAGGACTTCTAAGCCCAGAGCCAGTGAACCTGGTGCAGAATGATTCCCATTGTTTCTGAGTGCTTTTCGTTATGGGTCTTTTCCAGTCCAGTGGATAATTCAAGAACTAAAAGACCCTGCCTGGCCACGCAAAAGAGGGTCAGGAGTTCCACCCTTAGTTCCCATTCCACAATGACAAAGGGAATGAAATAAGCCCCCTAATCTTCACAACAGTGTTCACAGAAAATCAACAAGCAGAAATTTTATTATTTTGTATTATTTCATTTATTTGTATTATTTTGTTATTTGTATTATTTATTATAATAATTTGTATATATACTTTTTGTATATGTACCTTTTTGTACAAACTTTCCCAAATTTTATTACAAATTGCCCAAGATTCCCAGCAACTATCCCAGATTTTGGCTCAGAACTGCAAAAAAAGGAGGGCACAGGATTCTACTGACAGGCCTACTAGTGTGGGCAGACGGGAGTGGGGGGGGGGTAGGTACATCTCCTAGCGGAAGCCCACCAGGAGCTTAATGAGTTCCAGAGTTCCCTGAGCAGCCACTCTTCCAGGGCAATGCGGGTCACCTGTGGGGACGTAGTTAAAATATAATAAAGTAATAACAAATTACTAAAGTATTATTGTGTATTGTATTCTCCTTTTGATTTAAAAAGAAATCAAAGCTAAATGTATTTAAAAGGGTAGATGGGGTTGTGTAGATGCAGAGAGATAATATAGGTAGGGTAGAGTCTTGCCTTACCTAGGACCAACTTGGTTCAACCCCTGGCACCACATCTGGTCCCCAGACCCCTTCCAGGAGTGATTCCAAAGCTTCAGAAGGGGTCTAAGCGGGGATCAACATAGGATGTGGGCCAAACCTCTCCCTCTGAAATGAATAAAAGAAGAATGAATTTCCTGGGCAGGCTTCACTTCCTCAAACCCCACAAAAAAGGAAAGAGGGTACTTCAGAAGCCCTGGGACACGTACTAGGACACACTTGTCCCCGCGAAGAACATATTAAACAGGTCCTAAGGGGAGCAAAACGCGCACACCCTCCCCAGTGGGGCCGGAGCGGTGGCGCAAGCGGTAGGGTGTCTGCCTTGCACGCGCTAACCTAGGACAGACCGTGGTTCGATCCCCCGGCTTCCCATATGGTCCCCCAAGCCAGGAGTGATTTCTGAGCGCAGAGCCAGGAGTAACTCCTGGGCGTCACAGGTGCGGCCCAAAAACCAAACCCCCAAAATAACCAATAAAAGCGCACCCACTTTTAGCTTTCTTGTGCCTCGCCAGAAGCGCGCCCGAGTGCCAACTGGTGTGGCAGGGCCCATCTGGAGCTCAGTTTCCCTGCCCTGAGAAAGAGGGTGCTGGCGAAAGGTGCGGGGAGCCGCCCCACGCAGGGTGTGGACGCGCCCAGATGTGCAGGGCGGGCGCGCGGGGTTGTTCCGGGAAAAACATTCCTGGGCGCGCAGTCGAGTCTGCCCAGGCGCCGGGCCGGGCGCGGGGCCAGCGCGGAGAAGGGGGGTGGCCGCCCGGGAGTCCCGGGCACCGCGGGGGCCGGCTCCAGTGTGCGTCGATGTATGTTCGGGGGCTCCGGAAGGCGAGAGGAGCCGAGGAGCGCCTGGTCCTGCCGGGCGCATCTCGGGAGCCCCGCATGTGCGGGGAAGAGCTGAATCGGGGAGACGGGAAGACGGGGACTGGGGTGTCCTCCAGGCTGAGCTGTTCCAAGAGTCCCAATTGCTGAGCCCGGCTCCGAGAGCCCCCTAGCAAGAAGCTGCCACCATGTTCAGCGTCCTGCACTTTCTGCGGAGCTTCTTCAAGGTGAGAGACGCGTCTGGGCGCAGTGGGTGCAGGAAAGGGGCGCCCTGGACTAGCCTCCGGGGAGTGAAAAAGAGAAGAGGGTGGCGGAGCTCCCGGACCCCTCTACTCCCCAGGCTTTTCCTGCGGTCCCCAACTTTGCCCCGGGACTGCCAGGAGAGTGGTCACCCCAGCAGGTGCCGCGTCCAGCGCGCGCAGGTCCGCAAGTCCGATGCGCATGCTTTGGAGTCAGCTCAGTTGCAGGCTCCGGGCAAGTCAGTCCTTGGGCGCAGGAGGCCTCCCTGGAAGTTAAAGATGTTTCCAGCCCGAACCGAACACTTCTAAGTGATCGTGTTGAAAGCCCCGTTGCCACTGGCAGCCAGGGCATAGGAACTTGGGGAGTGTAAGACGTCCATGAGGGCTCTGACATCCCTTCCCTTCAATATCTCCAACGACCCATCTCTAGAGGTCCCATCATGAGGCATTTGCACCTGCCCAAACTTTTTTTGTTGTGTTTGTTTTTGGGTCACACCCGGCGGCGCTCCGAGGTTACTCCTAGCTCTGCGCTTAGAAGTCGCTCCTGGCAAGCTTGAGGGACCATATGGGATGCCAGGATTCCAACCACCGTCTGTCATGTGTTGGCTGCGTGCAAGGCAAACGCCTTATCACCGTGCTATCGCTCCTCCGGCCCCAAACTCCCCACACTTACGGAGATCCACACTGAGCAGTGGATGCAGGATCTCGGCTGCCTCCAAAATGGGAGGGGCAACCGGAGAGAGAGTACAGCACCCCCATAAGATCTCCTTTCAGGAGTGATCCCTGAAAAATGATGGGTGTGGCTCCATCACCTATGACCCCCAGAAAGGCAGAAAGAAACTTACTGCTCAGAGATGTGGGAGGAGTGGACAGTTGAATGCAGTCTGATCAGAGGTGTCTGTCCACGCAGGAAGAGCTACCCTACTTGGCCATGGCTACATGTCCTAGGTGCAACTCAAAGGCAAGGTGTAGAGCCCCCCCCCCCCTCACTCTGTCACTGGGAGAAGCAGCAGGAAGCCAAAGGCCTATACCCACAGGAGCCCTGTCTTCAGCTTGTTCCTCAGCTAGTGTGGAAGAGGAGACTATGAATCAACTTATACCCGGGTTAATTCCTCGTGTGCCAATATTAAGAGACAGGAGAGCACCCTTCAGGAACCCACACTGGGGAGAGCAGAAGAGGCCACTGAGAAGCAAGGGCCTGGCTGGTGTATAACTGGTGCTACTGTTCTGGGTACATACACACCTCCTCCCTCTACCTCTGAATCCTGATCCTGTTATAACAAGCTACACAATCCTGGGGCAATCAATTAACCACTCTTTGTTTTACCCTTTGAAAGATATAGACAATTCCACAACTCTCAGATAGGCATGAGGATAGATTTTTGTTTGTTTTGGGGGCACATCGGACAGTGTTTAATGCTTCTTCCTAGCTCTGTGCTCCAAGATCACACCTTGTGGGTCTCCGGGGACCTTATGGGGTGCCAAGTTTGGCAAGGCAAGCACCCTACCCACTGTACGTGGGTCAGGCCCAAGGATAGATCTTTTTGTAAAATGTATCTGTGGTTAAAGTTGTGAACTGTGGTCCATGGTCCTTCATCTGTATCAGCGGGCACCGTATAAGGGACATGAGCTATGCAGAATCTGAAGTGCCCAGTTACTGGCCTTCCAGAAGATCTCTGAGCTTCTTGCTAATAAGTAGGGTTGGGCTTTAGGAACCAGGCGGTGGCGCTAGAGGTAAGGTGTCTGCCTTGCCTGCGCTAGCCTTGGACGGACTGCGGTTCAATCCCCCGGCGTCCCATATGGTCCCCCAAGCCAGGAGGGACTTCTGAGCGCATAGCCAGGAGTAACCCCTGAGTGTCACCGGGTGTGGCCCAAACCCCCCCCCCCAAAAAAAAAACTATTTTCATGGGGTATATTGTCCTTATGTTTCTTTCAAACTTGCTCCAAATGGTCTCCATCCGTCCCTCTTCATGTTGCTGGGCATAGAGGCTTCTCCACAGTTAGATGCATCTCAGAGTAGCTTCTTCTGTGCTGTCCTTCAGTCATCTCTGGGAGCGGCCGAAATGCCATGGCAGTTCACGTCTGGCCATGCAGGTAGAGCTTGCAGAGCCACCTGTTACCACAGCTCACATGTATTCTTCCTGCAGTCCCAGTCATGAGGAAGAACCAGGAGGCCATGGGTGTGGGAGGCTGGGGCGCTGCTGTTCAAGTCACCTCCAGATATCCCTTGGGCCAGCACCTGTACTGACCCGCTGATTGGTTCCTCGGTGAATCAGGAGTGGCCTTTCATTCAAAAACAGATTGTTGGGATCCTGCCACCAAAGTCTGTCAACAGAGATGCAGTCAATCTATACCACTTCTGAGGAACAAGAGCAGTCCTGAACTTCAATGCTTGGGGGAGTCTTTCTGTCAGCATTTGCTTTAGATTCTGCACAGGATCTAGGCTCTTGACAGCTGTAGATCAGAACTCTGGCCATGCAGATCTATCAGAAAGTTTTACTCCTATGATTCCCCACAAAACTCATTGCCTTTGGAACGATTTGACAAAGGAGTCAAAGCAATTCACCCAGAGCAGAAAATACAATAATCCAGAGGTCCTCACTACATCTGTACCTTTTTTGATGTTAGGAAGCTCAATCCAGAAGCTTGTGTTTAACTTTCAAGGATATATCCCACTTTTTTTCTGACAGTGGAGCATCAATGTTGTTGCCTGGGGCTTTACAGAAAGTGGAAATTCCCTCTTTTCATGTGGAATTCCTATCCCACACTCTGGCACACTCTCTGTGTACCTTGCTGCTTGTTATCCCAGTACAATCTTCATACTGTGGTAGACCAGCTCAATAGAGTAGAATAGTTTCTGCTCACTACATTATTGCACAGAATCCATGAGTTCATGAAGGCTTAAAAAGGGATGATAAAGTTTTTTTCTGCTGCCCCTGTCTTGTGAAAGAATCCTGCTTAAAGTTTGAACCAGAAATGAGGTGCACATATACACCACTGGTCTGACCTTTCTCACATCTCTGGTCAAGGCCAATGGTGTTTGTTCCAATATGTCACATTGAAGATACCGCAGGAAACTCCCCAGGATTAAGCCTAAATAATCTACCAGCATCCTTCAGGACGCTCTGTGTCTTCTTCATGAGCCACTTGAGGATGTTACATAGAGCTGTAATAGAGGCGATTTCTTAGTCACCAGGGATGTATGACTCCTTCCTTTGGAGGATGAAGGGTGTGCCAGCACCTTCTAGGTAACCTTTCCTACTGTAAAAGACAACATCATGAATAAACAAGCAGGGTGGAGTTTCTGCCAGGAATTGGGCCTGTCTTTGCCCACTAAACTCTAGGGAGCTGCTAGAGAAATAGCATGGGGCAGATCTGGACTCAGATGAGCTACCATGGGTGGATGCCTAGCATATATCCCTTTAAAACAATGTGCTTCCTACCAGGAATGAAGAATGCAGAAATTCCTGTGAACTCAGAATCTTCAGAAGATTCACAGTGTATGGCTATTAAGGAACTTCCATTCTCTTCAAGGAACCTATGATTTAGGAAAAGGGCCATAATGGAGTTTAATCAACAAATTAATTAAATTCTCCACAACCACTGTAGCAACTCATGGAGTATTTTATCAGACCTCTAAAAAATAATTTTCAGGGGGCCAGAGAGATAGCACAGCGGCGTTTGACTTGCAAGCAGCCAATCCAGGACCTAAGGTGGTTGATTTGAATCCCAGTGTCCCATATGGTCCCCCGTGCCTGCCAGCAGCTATTTCTGAGCAGATAGCCAGGAGTAACCCCTGAGCACTGCTGGGTGTGGCCTCCCCCCCAAAAAAAAAAACCCAAAAAAATTTTTTTTCAGGGTCAAAGGATATAGTTCAAAGGACTAAAGGCACATCTTTATTTGTGCATTTGATCTCAAATACTACTTAGCCCCAGTATCATCAGGTGACGTGTAGCTCTGATCCTCTCCACAACCAAAAGGCCAACCATTGCACTGTCCATCCCACTTGGTGATAGTCAGGTGTCACCAGCAATCGCCCACATCCCCTGGGTATTACTTGGGAGGCCTTCAGAGATGTTTTTCACACTCCTCAAATCCAATAGGACCCCACTTGTGTTACCTAATCATTTTAGATCTGCTTGTTTATCAAGTATTCAATGCCATGAGGTCCTAGTAATAGAATATTTTGATTCCAGTCTAGTTTCTGGTACTTCAATACTGCTTCTCAGTCTTTTTCATGCCAGTATTCACTGTTTTAATTTGTAGAATTCTCACTAATGGTGATTTGTCTCATGAATATATTCAGGTTATAGAGAATAATATTTATGGTATATATATGTTTTGGATTTTTGGCCACATCCGGTATTGCTCAGGAGTTACTCCTGGCTCTGTGCTCAGAAATTGCTCCTTCCAGACTCGGGGGACCATATAGATGCTGGGGATTGAACCCAGGTCCATCTCGGGTTGGTTGCATGCAAAGCAAGCACCCTACCACTGTACTATCCCTCTGGTTCCTGTGGTATATTTCTAAGAAGTGGATGTTCTTCTTACCTAAGCATTTCTTGATGCCTTTGGCTATCTGTATCTTTGTCCAGTAAATATAGGTGATGAGTAGTTGGCTCTTGATAAATCCACTTCATCACTTGATCATTCCTTTCAAAATCTTGTGTTCCTTCAAGGAATTTTGGCTTTTTTGTTTCATTTTTATGGGACAACATCAGGCTAAGAAATTTTAGTCAAGCAACAGTTCAGTTGTTGGGAATATTTAGGCTGGTAGACCCGGCCCTCCAATTTTAAAAGGGAGGATGCACTTTTCATCTGGAGACTCAGGAAGATGTTTTCACCTTGGTCAGATGCCCTCACAATCTGTATCTACCCATTTCCTGAGGCTTTTCCCAATACATGTTGACAAAGTTATGAAATTTTGTGAGCTCTCCACATGCACCCCCAAAGTAAAGTTTAGATTGATCTTTTTTGTTTGGGTCACACCCATTTGATGCTCAGGGATTACTCCTGACTATGAGCTCAGAAATTGTCCATGGCTTGGGGGAACCATAGTACCACCTCTCAAGCCCCTAGATTGATCCTATATTTGGCTCCTATGGCCATTCTGAGAACTGATCTGCTTTTGGTTTTTGGTGGAAAGGAAGTGAGAGGGAGGAGCAGTGGGCATGAGGAGAAGTTCCAGGTTGAAAGTTAGATGACTGTAGTAATGGAAGATGACAGGTGTAAAGGCAGAGTGGGGATTGTGAATCTGTCATTGGTATTAATCTTTAGTGCCAGGGATCTCAAGCTGTCCTCTAACTTTCACCCGAGGAACAGGAAGCAATCCTTTCTGATGACTTTATGACTTGTCTGCCTATGGATAGATGGAACTATAATGCATTTTGTTCTGGGATCTCAAGGCCAGTGCTGTAAGAGAGAAGACATATATGTCTTAGAATACCTTGAGTTTGAGGATTTTAATTTGTTTTTCTCTTTCATTAAGCTTGCCAGGGTAGTTAGAAGCAACACGTTTTCTTCTTAGTGCTTGAGGCCTTCATGCCTTTCACTTTGGTTTTATGACAAGAACCACTGTTTTGTTAAGAGTGCCTAAAGTCAATGTGGTCTTCACCAATTAGGGGGTGACCTGGTATGCAGTGAGAGACAAATATTCTGTGGCATAATCCCAATGTATTTTTGTGCCTTTGGCCTCAACCAAGTAGAATAATTGATCTCATCCCCACTCCCCACTTTTTTTCCTTAAGGATCTGATCTTTATTCTAGAATTTTTGACAAAGAAAAAGCAAAATTCTAGACAATACTGAGAAATCTATACTAACATAAAAGTCATTGGTACCACCTGTGGATAGTGTAAGCATTAGGTGGAGGAGGAGAGTGGAATGAAAAAGAAACTGGAGAGAAGGTTGGGGACTTGAGAGAGATTACACAGTGGGGAAGACACTTACCTTGTTATGAGGCTGATCCTGTTTGATCCCCAGCGCTTGAGGAATGATTCCTAAGCATAAAACCAGAAGTAAGCCTTGAGTACTACCATGTCTGGCCCAACATTTTCCTTCACTTCCCCATACAAAATAAGGTCTTGATTGTGACAAGTTAGTTTCAAAGTTTATGCACAGTTCAGAAACCTTTAAGCCACAGTTTCAATGTATAGAGTTGGCTGGAGTCATACATAGTGTGTAGGGCATTTACTTTACACACAGCTGAACTAGGTTCAATACTCTATACCCTATGTGGTCAACCAAGCTTGCCAGGGGTGATCCCTGGGAACAGAGCCAGAAACAAGCCTTGATCACTACTGAGTGTGGCCCAAGAATAAAATTAAAAAAGGCCAGGGTAATAGTACAGCTGGTAGGGAATTTGCTTTGTATGCAGCTGACCCAAGTTCAATCCATATGGTCTCCAAAGCTAGCCAGGAGTAATTTCTGAGTACAGGACCAGGAGTAAGTCCTGAGCACCATCAGATGTGCCCCCCCCCCAAAGAAATAAACAAGAACATACTCTGTGCTTGTTATAGTAACAGCCCTTCCTCACAAGGACTCATTGCAAGATTCCCAATTGGCACCTGAAACATTGATAGTACCAAACCCTGCTCCTTTAGTACAGGCACACACTTATGATAGTTTATTATACAGTTGTCACACTATTAGTCACAGATTAAATTAATGCCAATTAATTAATTAAATGTAATAATAAATATAAAATGATAATCATATTCCATAAAATAAGTTAAGTGTGTGATCTCTTAAAGTAAATTTGTGTATGTATTTTCACAAAGGTTTTCTGCAGGGAATTGAATGCTGGAGAATATAACCAGAAATAAGAGGACACTGCAGTGTGCTTTGATAGAGCCAGAACTGATGCAACAACTTGTACTCTCTAGTTAGAGGCTTTCAAAGTAATTCTAACACTCAGAGCAAGCCCCTTTACTTCTGCACCCATTTCCAGGACACCATGGACATGGTTTTGGATGACTAGGGACAGTTAACAAGTGAGGCCAAGGCAGAGTGGGTCCGACTGAATGGTGGATAGACTTTACACTTGGAAATATATTTATTTTAGATAAGTTATTTAATTAAATCACCATGAGATAGTTACAAAGTAGTTTAAATTTGAATTTCAGCCATAGACTGTCCAATATTCTTCACCAGTGCACTTGTCCCAACAACAATCTCCCCAGTTTCCCTCATGCCTTGCACAGTACCTGCACCCTACCCTTGCCTGCTTCTATCACAAACATTTTTCTTTTCTCTGTCTCTCTTTCAATCATGCTTCCTTTTATTTATTTTAAAGGCAGTTTATCAAAAGATAAACTTTTGATAGCAGTTTATTTATTTGTTAATTGATTGGTTTTGGGACCACACACAACAATGCTCAGGGGTTAACCCAGATCTGTGCTCAGAAATCAATCCTGGCAAGCTTAAGGAACTATATTGGATGCCAGAAATCCAACCGTGTCAGTCCCGGGTTGGCTGAATGTAAGGCAAATGCCTTGCTGCTATGCTATCTCTCCGCCCCTTAAAGGCAGTTTAGTGAGAGATAATAATAACACCATTCACATCCTTTCAAGAGTTTTCCAAGCAGCTGGTTATGGAAGGTCTTATTAGATAATCCATAAGGGGTTGAGATATACTGCCCTATTAGAAATTAATAGTGTCTAGTAATAGAGACAGGGAAACCAATTTTTTAGCAATAGCAGATGCAATAATAAAAATAACAAATAAAAACAGCAGAAGTGGCAGCAATATTACTACCAAAACATTATTACCAGCTTCAACATCACCAGCTGCTGTAGCAATGACAACAATAACAGCAACAATGGTCACAGCAAAAACAGTATATCACCAGTGCTGTTAAAACTCAACCCTAAAGTGATCTGTGTGAAGGATCATTGGAGAGGAAACTCAACTTCCCTGGAAGAAAGGAGAGACCTCGGGGAGCTATGATAATGGCAGTTAAACTAGGTTCTTCTTTCGAATTGTAGGAGAATTAGTGTCAGACACCATGGTGTTTGCAGAACCTAACCTAAAGCTGTATTTTTAAATGGTGCCCAAGGGAAACTAATGGGTTAATAAGAGGAACACTGGTGAAGGTAGAAACCATGTGCATGAAGGCAAAGAATCAGTAAGAATGTGCATTGAAAACAAGAGACTCTCAGAGAAGCACAAGATGGGTCAAGATAGAGGATAATGTGGGAGTAGAGAAAAGCAGATAGACCTGAGCCTGAATGATTTCTGAGAGTGATGTAAGTCAACATGCTGTCAGCAGTGGCCTGTGCTGAAACCAGGCATAGGTGGTCTGAAGGTTGTGAATTTACATCCTGTGTAAAGCTTAGGATCAGGAGACAAGAGGGTTCACTTAAGGAGGAAAAGGCAGTCACAACACAGAACCCCTTTACTTTCTGAAGCTTAGAGGAAATTGTTCTCCCACAGAACTCCTGGGTCTGTTGTCAGGAAGCTTCTGAGGTACCAGTGTAAAACCTGGCATTGCCAGGTCAGGGAATTCCTTGTCACACCATCTGGTTCCTTGAGATGTCTGGGCTCTTTCACAGCTTTTGCCCTGGAGACACACATGCCATGAGGGACCCCCTTGGTTACTTCACATATGTTCTAGAGCTTAATCTGAGATGTGCTAATGAGCATTATGAAACGACTAACAGTCTGGTGCTAATGTTCATCACAGATGATGAACCTCAGATGGTATAATATTTAGGGAAATAGGTGGAAGAAGGAAAGAGGGCTGAGCAGTAAGAGCTCTCTGGTGTAAATGGGGTCTCATTGGACATATCCTTTAACATAATTAGCATTTTTGCCTGTAGAAGAACAAGAGACTTGTGATTTAACTCTCGTAAACTAGCAGCGGAAGTTCAGGGGAGGCACCTCATGCAGCCCTTTTTCCTTCCATTGCAATCTTCTATCACTTTATAACTATAACAAACAGAGCATCTAGTGATGAACCTCCTGCCTCCCACAATACATAGTACCACAGAAAGGAAAGAAAACTGAGTGTTCTCTTTTATTATAAGGGACCAGCTGCCAATAAGGGTCTAAAAGGTGGTCCTGTACTCCAAGAGCATCATCTCTCAGGGTAATACATTTCTTTATTTGTTTAGGGTGATCCTAGGTTTCTGTGTACATTCTACCTTTCTAGAGCATGCGAGGGAAGAATTAGAGGTCAGGCATGTGAGCAGCATCTGTATTGGAATACCTTGTGGCAAGGTCAGTAAAGCTTTAATAACATCTCAGGATCTATGGGTTTTTATAGCGAACTGAAGGTGAACTAGAATATGGAGATGTTGACTATAATAGATATGTATGAAAAGATTATCCCAGGAGCATGAGAACGGCAGTTCAGGTGCCAGAATATCTATATTCTAGTCTAATTAAAAATTAAGAGCACAAAGAACTCCCATTGATCCTGCCATTCCACTTCTGGGCATCTACCATAGAACACAAAATCTTTAATCCCAAAGGATACATGCATGCCTATATATGGCAATGAGTGCAGTTCCCCAGTGCTTTGATTACAATAGACAAGGTCTGGAAACAACACAAATACTCAACAATAGAGGAATGAAAATCATACACACACAATCCAGAATACCACTCAACTATGAGAAAAGGTGTAATCTTGCAGTTAGCTACAACTTGAGTGGAATCAGAGAAAGTCAAAGTGGAATGAATCAGAAAGAAAAGAGAAATACCAACTTATCTTACTTATATTCAAAGTACAAAGAAACAAATCAAGAAAATTGGAAAAACCCTATTGAAAACAACTATGTTCTACGGTCTATAGTCCTGTGATTTACAGGGAGAGGGAGGAGCCTTAGGATAATAGAGAAATCCTGCCAATCTTGTAGTGGACATCATGTAGCAGCATTGCAAGTATAAAACAATAATATTTGTACTATTGTTTTGAAAATATAAAATCAGTCCCCATCCAAAGACCCAAATTAGTGGAATTATACATAGGTTCTCAGATTAGAAGACAATATGGCGGTTGGACAAAATGTTTAACAGAGTGTCACTAATCTAGTAGTTGTACTCCTATTCAATTTATCAAAATAAAATAAAAGAATGTAGCTATACAAAGTTGTATAGAAATTTTCCAAACAGCTTTATATTAGTTCAAAATTGTTACCAACTCATGTTCATCAGCAGATGAAAGGATAATAAATTGTGACCTAGCCATACTGTAGAATAGTTCTTAGCAACAAAAGAATGAATTATTTACACATCAACACCTATACATAAATCTATGTGCATACATATAAATATGCCCAGTGACAGTGATCAGTCACAAAAGGAAAATACATTATCAGATTTGTATAAAATATCCAAGATAGAAAAATACATGGAGATAGAAAGCAGAATAGTGGGGGCCGGAGAGATAGCATGGAGGTAAGGGGTTTGCCTTTCATGCAGAAGGGCGGTGGTTCCAATCCCGGCATCCCATACGGTCCCCCGTGCCTGCCAGGGTCGATTTTCTGAGCATAGAGCCAGGAGTAACCCCTGAGCGCTGCTGGGTGTGACCCAAAAACCAAAAAAAAAAAAAAAAAGAAGAAGAATAGTGGTAACTGGAATGTGTGTGTGTGTGTGTGTGTGTGTGTGTGTGTGTGTGTGTGTGTGTGTGTGTGTGTGTAGACTGGTGAAGTGATGGGATGTGGAATGACACGGGGATAAAATACTAACAAGTATTGGATTTTTTTGGAGGAAACCAAACATTCTAAAAGGGGATTGTGGTGGTGATGGTACAACTCTCATTTATCAAGGAATGTTTTTGTTGACTTTAAATGGGTAGCTTGAAAGGTATATAAACTTTATTTATTTATTTATTTATTTTGGGTTTTGGACTACACCTGGTAATCTTCAGGGATTACTCCTAGCTTTGCACTCAGGAATTACTCCTGGCAGTACTCGGGGAAGGGATGCTAGGGACTGAACACAGGTTGTCTATATGCAAGAAAAGTGTCTTACCTGTTGCATTATCTTTGTGGCCCCAAACTATATTTAAATAAAAAATGTTAAATGAAGAAGAGAGACAGTGATAGCAGCTAAATCAAATAACTTTCTATTGATGGCAGAGATATAAAAAAAGTTTTGCATTCTGGGGGAGCCATCAGTCAAATAGTCACTAATTCTCTAATATCACTGTTGTATATAAACCTCATATAATATTATAAAATTAAAAATATTTTGTCTTCACAGGAGAAGTATGGTTTTATTGTTATTATTGTTATTTTTATAGAAAAGAGGGACTTTACCATCAATTAAAACAGTAAGTTGGAAAAGATGTCCATTAGTACTACTTGGAAAACAGATTCAAGAAGAGGAACTATGGGCCTTGTTTTACCTATCAGAGCTAGAGAGGTGTACCAGCTTAAATACATTCCAGTAGTTTTTCAGTAAATACATATAAATATATATACATATATATTGAAAACAAACATGTATTTACAGAAAATGGCAAAGTAATATTATTGGGATTTTTCAGTATCAAAATGAGGAGCAAGGAGTCCAGGAGAAAGGATTCAATTATGCAAAAGTGTTCTTGAAGTTCTGCAAGGATTTTATGTTTTGAAATTCAAAATTAAGTCTAAAATATTACAGAGTCCAAGAAACTGAGGCAGTTGTATAGTTGGCAGGGCAAATGCTTTGCATGCGACCAACCCAGGTTTAGTCCTCAGCATTTTATATGGTCCCCTGAGCCCACCAGGAGTTATTCCTGAGTGCAGAGCCAGGAGTAACCCTAAGCACTACCAGGTGTGCTTAGTACAGGGAAGGGGTTTTACAGCCATCCTGGCTAAGCGCCACCCAGCCACCTGGTGTGAAGAAACTGAGATAGACATACAGAGCAACTGTGGAGTCCTAAGCCTCTCTTCCTGAGAGAAAGAGAAACACCAGGATAAGGGATAAGTCTTCCAGCTACCACAGCTATTCTCCATCCAACAACATAAAACTGAGGCTCCCAAGAAACTGAGGCAGACGTTGGCAATAGAATTCTCTTTGTGATCAGAAAAGTCAATTCACTCCCAGGTCACCAGGCCTAAGAAGAGCTCCACTTCACTCTAAAGCCACACATTTCTTCTAGTAGCTATAACAACATATAAGAAACATGTCCAGACTGCAAAGTCATGATAGGAAAGCAACTCAGAAGGCAAACATGTTTAGTGAGGAAAGATAGTAGCTGTGAACAATCAGCCAATACCAACCATCTATATAAATTCCCTGATAAGCACTTTAAAGAGGAAATGTTGATATTGTTCAAAGAACTCAAAGAAATCATGGAACAGACAGCCAATAAAACACAAGAGGCAATAAGAAAAGAAATGAGAAAACTTCAAACAGAAATGACAGCCTGAAAAACTTGGAAGATGGAATGAAAAACTCACTGAAAGGCTTCACCAGCAAAACCAGAGCTGCTGAGGACAAATCAGTGAGAATCAATGAGCTGGATAACATTGCCAGATAACAGCAGAAGATGGAAAAGGGTCTTAAAATAAATGAAAAACTTACCAGAGAATTTGGGAATGAATTCAAGAGGAACAATTTAAGAATCGTTGAAATCCCAGAGAGCCAGGAAGACAAGCCTTATGAAAAAGAAACAATCTAAGATATCATTACTGAGAAGTTCCTAGAATTAGAAAGCCTTAGGCAGCTGCATTCTGGAGGCCCAAAGAGTAGCAGCTAAAAAAGATTTAAATGCTCCATTCTAATCAAAATGATAAAACACATACAGATCAAATATTGAAAGCAGCAAGATCAAAGAAGGAAATGGCATACTGAAGAGCATCTTTAAGAAGAGCTTAAGGGGATCTTTTATGGCATGACAAACCCCACAAACACAACAAACTTCTACCAAAATTCCATGATGATAATCTCTCTCAGTGACGCTGGACTAAATGCACCCATTAAGAACACGAAGTGACAAAATGGATCAGAAGAGGAGTTCGAGCGATAGCACAGTGGTAGGGTGTTTGCCTTGCACACGCTGACCTGGGAGGGATGGGGTTTGGACTACTGGCATCCCATAGAGTCCTCAGAGCCTGCCAGGAGCAATTTCTGTGCACAGAACCAGGAGTAATCTTTGAGCATTACCAGGTGTGGCAAAAAAAATTATCAGAAGATTAAATGCAACATTCACCGATGATGACTTTGAGGTCCACATATTTGCTACTATATGAAGACTACAGAAAAGCTTCTGAAGAAGTCAAACTCTGGGAAACTATTCCTTATATACTACTGCTTTTTCCTTTGTTATAATCTCTCTGAGAATGAGGCATGAAGAGCTAAGGAGATGACACAGATGAATGTTGGCTAATAATGCAGAAAAAAAAAAGGCTGAGGGAGGAATCTGAGACCTATGAAACGTACACTCCTCTGCAGTAGAGTAGTACTTTTTTGGAATTGGAAAGTCAAGATAAATTTTTAAATGAAAAGACTGACAGATTATGTATGACCCAGGAATTGCTTTTTTGGAATCAAAACTAAGACTTAATAAAACACTCATTCAAAAGATAATATATACACCATTACTCATTGCACCACACTTAATACAATAGCTAAGCTATGGAATCAACCTAGATGTCTATAAACAGATTAATAAATTATGATATACACATATAAATTCACTTTGGAATACTAGGCAGCTTCAAGGAACAATGGCATCATGCAATTTGCTGCAACCTGGTTGGAACTAGAAGACATGCTGTTGAGTGAAGTAAGTCAGAAGAAGAAAGACAAACATTGTGATCACACTCATAAAATAAAAATCCAGAAGTTGTGACATCACCCCAAATGCCGTGTTTCTAATCCCCGAGGCTGACAGGTCTGAAGAAGCAGGATTGCTGCGAAGAAATAATCAGCCAAGTCGGTTGGAGAGAGCCATGGAGCTAGTCTGCGCCTGGTGGAATCTCTGAGTACCAAGCCAAAACTGACTTTTCTGTATTATATCAATACTCATCCACCAGGAGTGGGAAGGTTGAGAGTAAGACAAAAGTACTTATCCAGTGGACTTTTACATATCAAAGGAAGTAGTTTATGGAAGGAAGAAGTTAGGGAAACACCTTTGTTCATCTTACAGCACTTATCTGTGGTATATAGAATAACTGGATGAGGAAATGAAAAGTAGTAAAAGGGGATGACTAGATCAGCTTTGATTCCATAATTTAGGGAGAAGGAAAGAAATCAAGATGCAGGGGAGAAAAAGAAGATGAGAAAAGCACAGACTCAACAGTACTGAAAACATGACATCTAAGCCGCAACCCCCAGAACTTTGTAGTTTACCTGTCAAATGTGCCTGCAGAGTGCCTACACTGGTGGAGCGATGTTGATACTGGTGGTGGGATTGATGTCAAAATATTATATAAGTAAAATCCAACTATCAATAACTTGTAATTTTTAATTCTTTAATTAAATTTGAATAAAAGGAAGAGCAGGTAGAGGTGAGAAGCATAAATAGGCTTGAAGCATGCAGAAGTGAAGTTTAGAGAATCCCATTCAAGAGCTATGATTTGTCAGCTAATGGTCCCAGACAGGAGACAAGACAGTGAGCCATCTCCTGCCTCTAATCGTGCCATGCTTTTGTATTTAGTCCTGATCCTCTCTAAGTAGCTTTCAAAAGAATGTGCATTGCAGTAAGGGAGGGCCAGGGAGTTAAAGAAACTCTCGAAGTCTTTACAGTCTGGATTAGTGCCAGGATGGAAAGACGATGGGGGAGAAAACTAACTTTTGGGGTAATACTTACAGGTCAAGCATCTTAATACACTTTGTCATTTAATTCTTGGTGATCCTAAGTGTTTTCAGCCTTTTTCTAAATGAGCATCAGTGACTTTAGGGAGGGAGCTCCCTTTAGGGAGGTGAGCATTAGGTGAGAGAGGGTCTTCTCTGAGTCATGTGTGCAATCATGAAACATCAGTGTGGAGGAGCTCAGAAAAGATGACTGCATGAACATGACTTCACTTTTTCTGACAAAAGACCAGGGTCTGAAAAGACACTCCAACTCCTTCTTAATTAAATATCAAATACCTTGACCCACTCTTTTATAATGTGACCACCAATAGATAGGGAAAAATGAAGTGACTTTATCTCCTATCTTTCTGTTTTTTAATTACACCTTTTCTCCCCTACCCAAAAGAAAAAAGAAAAAAACAAACAGTGTAGGTTTGATGTAGAAGCTGGTGGCATGTGATTTCTGTTCTGGCCCATCTCCTCAATCATTTTGGGCATCTAGCCTAGTAGAGTACAAACTATGTGAAATGGAACCAGGGTACCATGTAATGCTCTGTATTTAATGCAGTATATCTAGCAGGCAAGCAAATTGCTAGCTTCTTCCTCTATAAAGAATAGGCTTAGCTTTCTAAAAAAAGAGTTCACGTCATTTTTAATTGTTTCTATTATTGGTAGAGGGGGTAGCTCTTCTGTGGGCTATCAGAACAGAGAGTTCAGCTTTGTGAGAAGCTGAGAAATCAAAAGAGTGTATGGCAGGGGTCTCAAACTCAATTTACCGGGGGCCGCACGAGGCAAAGTCGGGGTGAGTCAGGGCCGCGCATAAGGGATTTCACACACAAAAAAAAGTCCTCAAACGCCATTATTAACAGTTTTAATTATTTCTTCTGAACACATTCTTCTGAACATGGCATCTTTTGCCTATTCCTTGCTGCCAGAAACTTGACAGCACTTCTCACAAATCTGAGCCACATTTGGCTTTAGAGAGGAAGCAGTTGAGGCCCTCAGTATGGCTTGAAGATGATCATTATTAAGTCTAGACCTGTACTTGGACTTACTGAAGTTCAGTGTGGAGAAAAACTTTTCACACAGATATGTACTCCCAAAAAGGCACATGGTGCTCTTGAACATTTGGAAATACTCAGGGAAGCTGGGGGGGGGGGCAGTTCTCTCAAAAATTGCCCATGCATGTCTTCTTTTCCACTAATCTCCCTGAACTTGGCTTTGAGATCAAAGTTGCATTGCAGGTCAATGAGCTCCATTTGAAGCACAGGAGGGGCATCTTGCACATCAAAGGAAAAGGGGTCCACAAAAATTTGGAAAGTGGCTCTGTGCTTTTTGAAGTCTGCAAATCTGTGATCAAATTCCTTCTCTAGCTTAAAAATAGCATCAACATATTTCTCACCACTGAATGGTATGCCTGCATCCACAAGTGCCTTGCATGCCGGGAAATGGCAAAGGTTTGTCTGAGAGAGCTGGGATTTCCATAAGTTCTGTGGAGAATGCTCTCACATTGTCATAGGCAGCACTGATAAACTGCCCCGGGCCTTGTAACATCTTGTTTAGTACATTCAGCTTATGTGTGATGTCAACAAGAAAAGCTAAGTCCATGAGCCATTTGTGATCACTCAACTCAGAAACAGCATTCTCATCCTTCTCCATGAAGGCTTTCACTTCTTCTCTCAACTCAAAAATTTTTTTCAGGATATTTCCCCTGCTGAGCCAACGTACCTCGGTGAAATAGAGCACATCTCCATATTCTGACTCCATTTCCTCTAAAAAAGCACGGAACCACCTGTGTTTTAAGCCCCTGGATCTGATTTGATTGATGCATTTCACAATAACAGATATCACATTGTCACACGGCAGACATTTACTGCAAAGGGCCTGCTGATGGATAATGCAATGAAGAGATTCAATGGCCTTCTTTACACCCTCCTCTTAAAGTTTTTTTTGAACAAGTGCCATCAGTCCATTTTTCCTTCCTGTCATCAATGGCGCTCCATCAGTTATTATTCCAACAAACCTCTTCCATGGCAAACCTGCATTCTCAATGTCATCACACAGATGCCGAAATATCTCATTAGTGGTGGTCTGGC
Organism: Suncus etruscus; assembly: GCF_024139225.1. Taxonomy (NCBI): domain Eukaryota; kingdom Metazoa; phylum Chordata; class Mammalia; order Eulipotyphla; family Soricidae; genus Suncus; species Suncus etruscus. The sequence goes on from NC_064849.1 coordinate 13,149,720, forward strand.
TATGCATTGGAATTATTGTGAGCAGCTCCTCTGTCAATGCAAAATTGCAATCAACACCATGGACATAAATTGTGAGCTGCACAGTGTCTGTTATATTTGTGCCCTCGTCAAGAGCAACTGAGTATGCATCAAAGCATTTGGCTTTCTCACACAGTTGATGATCAATGTCACTTGACATGTCAGAAATGCGCTCTGCCATAGTGTTGGCAGAAAGGCTGATTTTGCTAAACTGACCTTTCTTTTCTGGACAGATAATACTTGCAGCCTGTAACATGCATTTTTTAACAAATTCTCCTTCTGTGAATGGTTTCCCTGCCTTAGCAATTATCTCACTAACCATGTAACTAGCTTCGACTGATGCAACATTTTCTTTGGTTGCTTTCTTGAAGAAATCTTGTTGCCTCATTAGACATGCTTTAAGACTGGCAACCCGCTAGGCTCTTTCATTTCCTTGATATTTTGCATATTCCTCAGCATGTTTAGTTGAATAATGGCATTTCAAGTTGTATTCCTTGTGCACTGCAACTTTCTCTGAGCAAATAAGGCATGTGGGGATGCCCCTGTGCTCAACAAAGAAATACTGTGTCTCCCACTTTTCCTGAAATTGTCTGTGCTCATCATCAATCTTTCTCTTCACTGCAGGCTTTGATGAAGTCATGATGAAGGTATGACAAAATCTAATTCTGTAATAAACTTCTCTCCCTTAGGCCTCCGATAATGCAAGAGACAGCAGGCAGGAGCAGCAAAAATGACGTCTGCGCTAGGCACAAAGTATTCACAATTATTCACTTACCAAATATTCGCAATGAAAAATTGCATTAGTAAGAAAAAAAATCGCATTAAACATTTGCATACCCCGAAAGGAACTGCTCGGGGTATGCAAATGTTTAATGCGATTTTTTTACTAATGCGATTTTTATTGCAATTATTCAGTAAGCGAATAATCACAAATACTGCGATATTTGAAGGCCGGCCATGGGCCACAAATGTTGTACAGAGGGCCGCAAATGGCCCTCAGGCTACGAGTTTGAGACCCCTGGTGCATGGAGAAATTTTAGTTTTGCACTGGATATATACACCTCAGTACAAATGCTCTGCTTCAGAAACTTATGCTCTAGAATCTGTCCCAAAATGTAACTACCTTTTTAAAAATCAGAAAAAAAAGGTACTTCTGATTAACAATCGATGGGTTTTTTTTTTTGTTGTTGTTGTTGTTTTGCTTTCTGTTTTTTGTTATTTTTTTTGTTTTTTTTTGGGCCATACCTGGTGGTGGTCAGGGGTTGCCCCTGGCTCTGCACTCAGAAATCACTCTTGGCATGCTCGGGGGATCATATGGGATGCCAGGAATTGAACCTGGGTCCATCTCAGGTTGACCGCATGCAAAGCAAACACACTACTGCTGTGCTATCACTCCAGCCCCACAATCGATGAATTATGAAATCAATATTGTCTTGGAAAACTCAGCTTCGGTATCCCTAGGCCCTTTAATCCTAAAGCTGGACTCTTGTGCTCTTCACTTCTGGGCCTCTCATCAGCCAGTAGGACTCTAGGACCTGTCTCCTCCTATGCCCCAGATTTCTTTTGAACCTCCTTTCTTTCAAGCTGAGTCATACCAATCCTGTGTTTCTTCCCAATGAGTACTAGAATGGTTGCAAATTTTACTGCAGGCAAATTCTTTATGGTTTTTAGTGGTGTTTCTATTGGAACCACTCAGAAAGGAAACTGTGAGCAGGAAGAATTTCCCTGTTGTTTGGGGATTATAGGTCTCAGTGAGATACAAAGGCTTAGAGGACAGAGAATGAATAAGGATATCAATACTGTGCATGTGAATTGGAGTGCCAGGCCAGCCTAGTGGAATGAGGTCAGGCTCCATGGTAACCTGGAAGGAATTTGATTGCTCTGCTAGGAGCTCGGGGTACCTCACAATCCAGGGAAGCAAACACACACTGTTGATCTATATGCTCAGCCATGGGCATCAGGCCAATACTCAGTTTTAGCTTATAAAACACTTAGAGGCTACAGAGGCTGCAGATTTCCTAGACTAATGATCCAGAACTGACTGGAAGCACTAACTTTCTGAATCTTCCCCCAAAAAGACATACACAGGCTTCCAGCCAATCTGCTGAGTTTAAATTCCAACTCATCCACTTCCCAGCTGATGTGTCTATTGCCAAGTAACTTGATTTCTCTATGACCTAATATGACCTAATTCTATTATGTGTGAATATAGTGCCTAGCTTATGTGCTCAGGGATTGGTAAAATATCATAATTATTGTATGTTGAAACAGAAGAAAAAAAGACTGTCAACCTGAGCGATTTGGTACTTAATTTCCAGTGGCAGAACCAACTATGACATAGGTCTAGTCCTAGCTATGTTCCTCTTTTTACTTAGTATGCCTGCTATCTTTTGTGACTGGAAAAACAAGTCCTTGGGTGGCACAGTTAGGAACCACAGGAATCAATACTTGTGAATGGAGTTTGTGGCAGTGCTAACAACACTCTTGGACATGGTGTTTGACTCCAGTTTCACAAACATGACTTCCCCCAATTTTTCTGAATAAGCTTATTTGATCAAATTTACTTTATGACAGTCCTTTTTATTTTTCCTCTTGATTTCTTTATATATAAAAAAAAAGCCCTTCACCAGTGCAGCATTCCCATCACCAATATCTCAAGTGTCCCTCCTCCCCACCTCACACCAGCCAGTACTCTAGACAGGCTTTCTACTTCCCTCATTCAGTCACATTTTGTTATGATTGTTCTCAGTGTAATTATTTCTGTTACTGCACCCAACAATCTCTGTGGTGAGCTTCATGTCGGGAGCTGGACCTTCTAGTCCTCCTCTATTTTGTCTCTGAGAATCATTACACAAATGTTTTTTATTTTTCTCAAAACCCATAGACGAGTGAGACCATTCTGAGTTTATCTCCCTCTGACTTATTTCACTCAGTATAATAGATTCCATATATATCCATGTATAGGAAAATTTCATGACTTCATCTCTTCTGACGGCTGCACAATATTCCATTGTATATATGTACCATAGTTTCTTTAGCCATTCATCTATTGAGGGGCACCTAGGCTGTTTCCAGAGTCTGGCTATTGTAAACAACGCTGAAATGAATATAGGTGTGAGGAAGGGATCTTTGTATTGTATTTTTGTGTTCCTAGGATATATCCCTAGGAGTGGTATAGTTGGATCGTATGGGAGCTCAACTTCCAGCTTTTGGAGAAATCTCCATATCGCTTTCCACAAAGGTTGAACTAGACGGCATTCCCACCAGCAGCGAAAAAGAGTTCCTTTCTCTCCACATCCCTGCCAGCCCTACTTATTGCCATTCTTTGTGATGTGCGCCAATCTCTGTGGCGTGAGATGGTACCTCATAGTTGTTTTGATTTGCATCTCCCTGATGATCAGTGATGTGGAGCATTTTTTTCATGTGCCTTTTAGGCATTTGTATTTCTTTTTTGTCAAAGTGTCCATTCATTTCTTCTCCCCATTTTTTGATGGGGTTATATATGACAGTTCTTTTAAAGTTCTTGGTCTCTCTTATCCTAACAGATCGTACCCAGATAATTTCGTGAAAACAAAGTATTTTGAAATTGTCTCAACAGATCAGCAAAGGATATTAAATTTGAGGGGCAGGAGGTGATAGTTATGCTCAGAGATCTGGTCTCAATTGGTGCTTGGAAACCCGGAGATTCTCAGACAACTGGACCTTTCAATTGAACAACTGTTAGATGAAAAAGTCTGATATTGTGATGTTGCTTGGGCCCTGCAGTAGCTGAGATTACCCAGGTGGTTCTCTGATGGTCTCTACGGCTGTATCAGTCCCTCAGGAACATGTGTAGCTGGGATTCAAATTCATGTTCTTTCTTGCCTGTGCCCCAACTGCTGCTGTATTATTTCCTGGTGTAAGAAACTGAACTTTTTATTGGCTTGTGTTTAACCTGACACTTCTGAACCAGCAATTTAATCACCACTGGGGTTTCTCCTTTTATGAATGAATACTTTCTGACTGCTTGACCCCAGCAAGCTACTGTCCTTTGGCAATGTCCTTACCTGTCACACCAGCAGCTCAACTGTTCCCACACATTCTGGAGGTCTTTCTTATTGTCAACAAACCACCAGGTGGCAGTGCAAGAGTTTTTACTCTGTGAAGCTGGTCAAAGAAATTGTGGGTGCAGTTTGGTTTGGAGCACTAAACTGAACTATGTCAGTCTTCTGGATCACAATTCATGTTTCTCATGGGATAGGTCTCACGGAAGAGGCCTCTCCCTTTGGATTTTCCTATACTTGTATGTACCTTTTTACATGGAAAATGGAGACAACTTTCTTTAAAACAACTTCCTTTAAGTCTTCTATGGATTTAGATTAGCCTGTGGGAGGAATGGGAATTCCTTTATTTGTTGTTATTAACATTCAATTATAAGAAATAATACAGAAGTTGGAGGATAGGGCCTAGAAAGCTAAATAGGTGACTGAAGAATTCTTCTAAAATCATGCATAATACATCAAGGCTTGGATTAATTGTTATGTTGAAAAGGACACAGAGGTTAATACATTCTCTCTCAGGATAGCACTCCAGCTGAGCCATAGACAGCTTGAAGTCCAAACTAAAGTGAGCAACTTCACTGCAGAAAACTAGGGTAGGTTGTGGTCAGGGAGAAATGCTTATAAGCTATTAAGACAGGTTTAGAATTTTGATCTAAGAAAGAGGACTTAAGACAAAAACCCCAGGTCCCCATCTCTGTAGTTCTACTCTTACAAATGCAGCTGTAGAATCAAGAGACCATACATAGCAGGCAAGATTTACAGGCTTCTGCAACAAGTCAGACTTCACCTCAGTGGCCTATTGCAACTTTGCTGGGGCAAACCATCTTTGATTCTTCTTTGAGAGAGAAACATCCTGAGGGCAAATTCCAGTGGTAGCTTGCCCTTCCTAGATTAAAGATTGAGCAACAGGAGGCCAAATGACATATATACTTATGCCTAGCTAAACAAACCTAATTCTTCCTCGACTAGTATCAGCAGTGCAATTAAATATCTAGAGTCAGTAAACACCCTAAAGAGCTAACAAAGCAGAGCCAGTAGGGAACCCCTATGGCCTGCTGTGTCCCATTTTCCTGGAGGACATGGTGTGTGTATGACTAATCTCTTCCTAACCATACCCTATACCTGTGAGGATTGTAAACTAGCTGTGGACCTGTGTGACAAGAGCAAGAACATTTAGGGGTTTCCAGGAAAAGGCAATTTATATTAGCACCTGTGATTTGGAACATTTTGATTGCAGCTCAGTTCTGCTCAACTTTAGTGCCACAGGCCTCATCAAACACCACCCTTTTGCACTCCTGGATTTTCCTTTGGTCAGCTTGGCCTTGTCATTGCAGTTGCTATCAGGCACTGGCAAATGCAGACATGCTGGTAGCTACATGGGTCTTGTTATTATACTTGCTATTGGGTACTCATTACTATGTTTAGAATTTTTGTTTGTTTTACTTTTTTTTTTGCTTTGGGGACATACCTAGCAGTGCTCAGGGGCTACTTCTGGCTCTGCACTCAGAAATTACTCCTGGTGGTGCTTGTGAGAGCATATGGGTTACTGGGAATTACAGCCCTATCTGCTATACTATTGCATTGGCCCCAGAATACACATGACTAGAAGCCCCCAATCACTGTCAGGCCTGCTGGACACAATATTCATGGCCAAGCAGCAGCAACTGTAAATCCTAGGTTACAGCTCAGGTCCGCAAAGATTCAGTTTTATTGCTGCTTTAGGACACTTGTCATTGCAAATTCTCAGTTATTCTTTAGATTCACACAAACTCACAAAGAGTTTTTGTTGGGACAGCTTAATAAATAAGCTTGAGCTCCAAGTAGCTGCCCAGACCTATGAAAACTCAAACTCTAGTCCATAGCCCTCACATAGCACCAAGCACAATGAAAAGTGGAATTTATCTGCACTGATGGATAAAGACAAACGTCTGGGAAAGACCCCCACATATATTAGGGCTTTCTAAGTTCCTTGGTGAAGATGTCAAAGCAAGAATCCTAGTGATTCTCTTTGAACTAAGAATGTCAACAAAAGAGAATTTAAAAGTAGACAAACTATGGGTGAAAATTTCGATCAGAAATCAATGAGGTAAAGAATGCAGTAGTTTAACTAAACGCACACATACATAAAAATGCTCAACAGCAGAACATTATTAGAAACTGAGTGTCAAATCAGTGAGCTTAAGATAAAGGAAACCATTAGAAAAGAATAGAATAAGAGAGGAAATAAATGAAAAACATTAGTGGCTTGTGAGCCAATATCAAGTAAAATAACAGTCTGAACAGATGAGATTCAGAAGAGGAAAGAGAGAAAAGGAAAGAATTCCTTACTGAGAACATGATAACCGAGAATTTCACCAAGCTGAGAAAGGAGACACATCTTCAGATCCAGGAAGTTGAAATGATTAATAACAAACAATAACAAAACACAAAAATAAAACAGAAGCATACCAAGTCACTTTGTAATTAAAGTGCCAAAAGCCAAAGAGATATAATCCTGAGAGCAATAATAACAGAGCAACGACTCATAGATACAGGAACCCCCTTGAGACACAGCATTTTTGTTTATTTGTTTTGGGGCCAAACTTGGCAGTGTTCAGTGTACTTCTGGCTCTGCGCTCAGGACTCACTCTGGCCTGGCTCTGGAAACCATGTGAGGTGCTAAGTATCAAGCACCAGTTGGCCACATGCAAGGCAAGAACCCTATCTGCTCTCCTGTCTCCAGTCCTTCATTGCACTTTTTTTGTTGGGGAGGTCACAAAACCCAGTGGTGCTCAGAGGTTACTCCTGGCTCTGAATTCAGAAACTGCTCCTGGCAAGATCGGGGGACCATATGGGATGCCTGGGATTGAACCTAGGCTTGTCCTGGATGAGCCACATGCAAGGCAAACACCCTACTGCTGTGCTAACACTCTGGCCCCCTCATTACACATTTTTTAAGTAGAACACCACAGGCCAGAATATGCTGAATAAAAGACATTTCATATTAAGAATACTCTCTCCAGCTAGGTTATCACTAAAGTTCAAGGAGGTGATATAAAGCTTTTCAGATAAACAACAATTAAGGAAATTCTGGTTATGCTATACATCTGACAAAGGATTAATAACCAAACTATTAAAGCATTCAGAGATGACCAATAGACATATGAAAAAGTGCTGAACATTGTATTTTTTTGTATTTTTTAATTAAGAAACTACAGATCAAAATGACAGGGAGATATAACCTTCTACCACCAATAATGGTTTATATGTAAAAGATTCCAGAATTGGCAAAGATGTGGTAAAAAGGAAATCTCTTTCACTATTAGTATGAATACTGTCTGGTTCAGCCTCTTGAAAAGCAGATTGAGATTTACAAAAAAAATTAAAATAGAGCTATCATATGACTCAGAAAATCCTGTCTTATTATCTACCTCAGGAAAACAAAAAATATTAAATAAAAATATGTGTTTCTATATTTAATGCAATGCTATTCATATAGCCAATACTTGGAAATAACTCTGTCCAAAAACAGATGAGTTGTACATTACATGTACAATCATGAATAAATTTGTATCTGTGAAAAAACTCAACTGTATCATGAACAACCTTATAACCAACATGTTTAAATAGAGCAATTAATTAAAGAAAGATAGAAATTGTAGGATATAACAATAGTGAAATACTACTGATTAGTAGGAAAAAACAAAATATTGCCTTTGGCTATAATTTGGGTAAAGAAAGAAAATCATGTCAAATAAAATAAGTCAGGGGCCAAAGTGATAGCACAGGTTTAAGGCATTTGCCTTTCACAGGGCCAACACAGGACAAACACAGTTCGAATCCTGGCATCCCACATGATGCCGGGTATGACCCAACACCAAAATAAATAAATAAATAAATAAATAAATAAATAAATAAATAAATAAACTAAATCAGAGAGTTGGCTAATCTCATACATGTGGTATGTGTATATATGGCATATAACGAAACAATAAAATGGAATAAATATCCAACGAAAGCAAATCAGACTTTGAGAATGGAACTGAAGCCACTAAGTGGGGAAAGTGGAAAGAAGAGGGTTTGGACTGAAGGAGTGGACAGACTAGAGACATGAGGACAGTAATGAAGTACCTTGGACACTTTGGTTGCAGAGAAGGTACAGTAATTTTGTACAAAAGCATTGGAACTATTAACCATATTTTCTCAATAATAAAATAATTGATTAGAAAGTATTTCATAACCACTCAACTACTCTGTAAGAAATGCTAATCTTCAACAAAAGCACATAAATCTTATTGAAAGTATTAAGATATTTTAAAATATATAAGATATGGGGAACTGGAAAGTTCAACAATCTAGGTAGACATTCCTACTTTTCATCTGGGTTTTCTCCCATTGAGTATAATGCCTATCATGGGTTCGTGTAAATGGCTTTGATAATATTGAGGAAAATGTCTTCAATTCTGATCTTGTTGAGTGTTTTTATAATGAATGAGTGCTGGATCTTGTCAAATGTTTTCTCTTCATCTATTGTTACTGATCATATTATTTTTATTTTATTAATATGGTATATTATGTTAATTGACTTGCATCTGAGAAACCATTCTTGCATGCCCTGGATGAATCCTATTTGGTCACGGTGTATGATATTTTTGATAAATTGTTGGATACTGTTTGCTAATATTTTTGAGGGTCTTTGCATCTGTGTTCAAGTGTAATTCTCTCTCTTTTTGGTGTCTCTACCTGATTTTGATATCAGGGTGATGTTAGCTTCATAGAACTTGTTTAGTATTTATTTATTTATTTTGGTTTTGGGGCCACACCTGGCAGTGCTCAGGGGTTGCTCCTGGCTCAGGGGACCATATGGAATGCTGAGAATCAAACCCAGGTTCTTGGGTTAACTGCATGCAAGGCAAATGCCCTACCATTGTGCTATCAGTCCGGCCCCTGTTTGGGAATATTTCTGATTCTTCGGTTTCCTGGAAGAGCCTAAAAAGAATGGTCAGTAGATCCTCCTTAAAGGTTTGAGATAATTCAATATGGAATTTATGTGAACCTGGGCTTCTGTGTTTGGGAAGACACTTGATTACCATTTCAATATCTTTGATGGTGATAGTTCTGTTCAGGTATTCCAAATCATCTTGGTTCATCCTTGAGAAGTTATAGGAGTCTAAGAATTTATCAAAATAGATATCACAAAAGATAAATGACACCAATATGTGGGTTTAAGTGATATTTACTTAAGCACCATGATTTACAATAATTTTAATAGTTTTTCATGCATACAACATTTTAGCACCATATCATTCACTAGACACTGTGTTGTATATCTACACAATAGAATACTATGCAGCCATTAGAAAAAATGAAGTCATGAAATTTGCTTATATATGAATGGACATGGATAATAAATATTATGCTGAGTGAAATGAGTAAGCGGGGGGTGGGCAAACAGAATAATATCACTCATCTGCGGAATATTAGGAAAAAAGACAGTGTAGTGAGTTTTTTTGTTTTTGTTTTTGTTTTTTTGGGTCACACCTGGCAGTGCTCAAGGGCCACTCCTGGCTCTGCACTCAGAAATTGCCCCTGGCAGGCACAAGGGAATATATGGGATGTCAGGATTCGAACCACCGTCCCTCTGCATGCAAGGCAAAAGCCCTACCTCCATGCCATCTCTCCGGCCCAGAATTTGAACAATTTTTGAAAAAAAATTAACAGCAAGTTAGAAAACAAACTTGGGGGCCGGTGAGGTGGCGCTAGAGGTAAGGTGTCTGCCTTGCAAGCGCTAGCCAAGGAAGGACAGGCGGTTTGATCCCCCGGCATCCCATATGGTCCTCCCAAGCCAGGGGCAATTTCTGAGCGCTTAGCCAGGAGTAACCCCTGAGCATCAAATGGGTGTGGCCAAAAAAAAAAAAAAAAGATAACAAACTTGTAGGTGGATGAAGCTTTGTGCTTGCAAGCAAGTACTTTTATTGTTGAACCCATCATCAGCTTCCCAAGCTTTTGGGCTAGAGTGAATCCAGAGAGATTCAAAGTGAGCAGGGAGAGGTAAGTATGGGGCAGAATCCTTAAATTTGGAGAATGGCTCTTGAGTGTAGTTGAATTGAAGATACTGAGAAGCTACTGATGTTGAGTGCAGAAGAAAGGGTTCTGAAGGCTCAGTGAAGTATCTGGGTGAAACAGCTATGCTGAAAGTGAGTGTCCTGGGCAAAAGGCTTGGGTAGCAAAAGAAAACACGTTTGTTTGCAGAGTTATAAAATATAGAGGGTAGATATAGAGAACCTGGGGTACAGGGATCAACAGCACCAATAAATACCAGTAAACTGGATGTAGAGGGTTGCCAGTGAGAAGGAAGGCCAATCACTCCAAATATTCATGCACAAGAGGTCTTCTAATGAATTTTAATTTTGCCTACCAAGTTTTTCAGTTCTAACATTTGTTTGTATTTTTCTCATTTCTGCTTTTATATCATCATGTGTTTTATTGGCAGTCAGTTCCATTGTTTGAACTCATTGAACATCCTAAGCATTTTCATTCTGAACTCCGTTTTAAAGAGACTATATAAGAGATTACTATTGGTTGAGTCTGCAGGGCTGTAATCTTCAACCGCAAGCCATGGTAGGGTTTTTCTCTGCTTTACCATGATTCCTTTTGTAGGTCTCAAGGTATTTCTTTCCTATATCACTGTCAGTCTTCCCAATGCCAGGAAAATCTTAGGAAGCTTATGTGATTGAGTTTATCTTGTGACTGCGTAAGTGGCCGTCCATTTGGAAGGACACTTCTGAAGCATAACCTCTACTTGTCTGTAGGTGGGCCCAGTTTGTTTGTTTCAGCAGGTCAGGTAGCTGAAGGTCCTGTCTCCCACTTTGAAAATGTTAATTATTGGGACTGGATTGATGGCGCAAGTGGTAGGGCGTTTGCCTTGCACACACTAACCTAGGATGGACTGCGGTTCAATTTCCCAGCATCCCATATGGCCCCCCCCCAAGCCAGGAGCGATTTCTGAGCACATAGCCAGGAGTAACCCTTGGGTGTCACTAGATGTGGCCCAAAAACCAAAAAAAAAAAAAAAGTTAATTATCATTATTCTCCTTGTCATTGTTTTTCTCATACAATGTAGTTTTATATTATGAATGTAAAAATTTGTGTGGGACTTAAAAATGATTGTCATAATTACACCAAATAACTTACAAATATTTTTGTTTGTTTGTTTGTTTGGGGGCCACACCTGGCAGTACCCAGGGCTTACTCCCGACTCTGTGCTTGGTGATTACTCCCTAGTGAGGCTCAGGGAAACTTTTGGAGTCAGGATTGAACCTGGGTCAGCCACATGCAAGGCAAGTGCCTTAACTACTGCACTATATCTCCAGTCCTAGAAGCACTTTTAATGGAACTAGGAAATGACCTAGTGTAAAGAATATAAATAATGGATATGAATGAACAGCAGCATCTTAGAGAAACTCAATTTGATTTTTTTTAATGTATGAAACATTTAAAGTTTGCAACCGAATTGCAAACATCTTATCACTAGTGTGTTGGCTTTTGCTAGCTCCATAACATTATGTAAGTTGTTCAACATCTCCATGCTTTATGTATTCCTTTGTAAGTGAGAATGGTTGTGTTGAGACCCTCAAGGTGTGGCTACAATTAAAAGCACACATTTTAGAATTAAACTTTTAATTACACGTTTCAGAAGTTCATGAATGTATTAAATATTCTGGTTTTAGCGACAATAGAAAAGTAGCAAATTTATACAGCTATCCTGCTCTTCTATGATATTTAATAGTCTTAAAATTACTGTTTCTTTATTGTTCCTATCTATTTCTTTTTTTTTTTTTTTTTTGGATTTTGGGCCACACCCAGTGGTGCACAGGGGTTAGTTACTTCTGGCTATTCGTTCAGAAATCACTCCTAGCTTGGGGGATCATATGGGACACCAGGGTATGGAACCAAGGTTCATCCTGGGTCAGCTGTGTGCAAGATGAACACTCTACTGCTGCGCCATCACTCTGGCCCCTGTTCCTATCTGTCATATACTAGTTTTCTATTTCAATAATTCTTTAGTTTAGTCTTGTGATGTTTGCTTGTAAACTAACTTGAATCTTTTTTTCTATTTATCTTCTTAGAAACAGTGCTTCAGACTTTCTTTTCTAGTATTTATATCTATAAATTTTCCCACTGAATACTGCATCCCATAAAAGATTTAAAAATCCTTCCATTCAAAACTTTATCTAAATTCCTTTGGTATATCTTCTTTAATCAATAAACTATTGCAAATTGATATTTAATTCCTAACTTAATGGAATGGAATCTTTGTTATTAACTTAATTTCAATTTCAATGGAACATTGTATACTGAATTATTTTAATATTCTGAATTTTGTGAACATTAAATTTTTCTCTGCTTGCTAAAGTCATCTGCATTCCAGCTTGGGGTATGCAATTTCTCATTTTTTACTCTATGATACTTTATCTTTTTTCACTTTACTCTCATTTCATATCTCCTAAAAATATTTTACTTCAAAATTTTTGCCTGTGCTTTTAACATTCATGTTTATTGGATTCTAATGAATCAATTGCTTTATCTTCTCACAGATAATGTACTTTAACTTGATACCTTATTGACTTATTTGATATTGTTCTATATTTTTCTATGTTTCTATGTTTTTTCTAATTATGCTATTGTTATCTATATAATCTGTGTATTTCTTTATTTGCCCATTTACTTTCTTGCTCTTCATTCTTTTATCTGCCTAGGACGATTCACATCTGTCTGAAATTCATTCTACAAATTTCTCGTAATGGCTTTCTTTGAGGAATGAGTTTTCTCAGCTTTTTATTTCCTTGTATTATACTTAGCATCAAGAGATGTTATCACTGAGAATATGTTCTTTTGTTCTTTTGGTTTGGTAGCTGTTCTCTTTTCCAACATATCATGATATGATTATTATTGTGGCTCTTATCAGTCTTTTTGGAAATATTTACTCCACTCTGATTGCTTTTAAGATACTTGCTTTCCACTTATTTGGAGTTTTTCCCATTTACTATAATTTACCTAAGAACAGATTCATATTTTAATTATTTAACTTTGTAGATTAATTCTAAATCTATAGTTTTATAATCAAGTTTATCAAATTTTAAACCAATATTTCTTCTATTACATCTATGTCATCTTTTATCCTTTTCTTTTTTGGAATGTCAATCTAAACTTTTGTTAGATATCCTCATGTCCCTCAATCATCATCCATTATTTATATTATTTTATCTCTCTCTGAAATAATTTATACATTTATTTTTATTCATCCTCTGATTATATCATATCATTAAGTATATTTAATTTTTGCTTTTAGCTGTTTTTTAAATTTTTTCGTTCAGTTTCAATTTCAAAAAGTTTTAACTTCTAAGAGTTGATTTATAATTTCTTTTTTTTGTTTTTGGTTTTGGTTTTGGTTTTGGGGCACACCCGGTGGTGCTCAGGGGTCACTCCTGGCTCTCTGCTCAGAAATAGCTCCTGGCAGGCACGGGGGACCACATGGGACACCGGGATTCGAACCAACCACCTTTGGTCCTGGATCGGCTGCTTGCAAGGCAAACGCCACTGTGCTATCTCTTCGGGCCCTATAATTTTATATTCCCTATCATTTAATTTGTTTCATAATTGGTTTGGCTTGAGGCGGTTTGCATTTGGTATCTCATTTTGGTTCTCAGAACCATCCTCTAAGGTGTCATTATGTCTGTGATAGAGATAAATATATTGAGATATATGTCTCAAGACTTGTTAATCCATTTCCTATCATTTGATTTCAGTTAGAAGCTGAAGTTCAGAGAAATTAAGACCTTTGAACTAGTGAACATATTAGGCTTTGAGTTTAGCTGGGACTCTACAATGAGATTAACTACCTGGCAGAGCTTCCCCAACCAGCTGTGGAGAAGAATCCTTGAGCATGGAATAAGGATGTTTTGTGAGGCTGAAAATGATATCTCGGACACCAGGCGGGGAAAATCCGCGAAAGTACACCGGCCCAGTGGGGCTCAGCTGTGAAAGACTGTGAGTGTGACCTGTCTATGTCTGTCTACTGTCCTCTTGCGTGAAACTCTTGCGAGTGGGGCAAAAAGAGGCTCAGAGGAGCACGGCCGCTCCGCTTCGCTACGCGGCCGTGCACTCTTTCTAAGGAAAGAACTCCATTGCAACAAGAAGGAAAAATCACACTAAGAACGGCGCTATATCACAGAAGCAAACATTTCTCTCTGGACTGTCTTCTCTGTTGCATGCTCGGGCCTAAGATTTGACCCAGTGTGAGGCTTCATCCACGGAGGACTCCCCTCCCTTAGAGGCAAGTCAGCCCATCCAGAAAGGGAGGAGCCAGAGGAGTGTGCTGCCTACATCATATAGACAATGAATACCACTACAACACGTAGAAAAACCCACAATACAAATGTGACAATGGGGAAACAGCGCAGGCCAGCATCAGACATAGAGAATGAAGATGACAATTCTGAGGACCAGATAATGACTGAACAACTAATCAACCTCTCAGATAAGGACTTTAGACTAGCAATATGGAAGGTGCTCAACAGACTCCAAGAAACCATGGATCGAGTTGAACAGAACACTAATAAGAACCAAGAAAATATGAAGGCAGAAATGACAAAACTCCAAACTGAAATAACATGTCAACTAACAGGCCTGAAAAACTCAGTAAACGAAGTGAATGACAAAATGGATAAGCTCTGGGACAGGGTATCAGAAGCTGAGAATAGACTTGGTGCTGTGGAAGATGAGATACATAACAATTCCATACAGCAGGAGAGATTGGACAAAAAACTTAAAGCAAATGAGCAGACAATGGAAAAATTAGTCAAAGAATGGGAACAGACGAAAATAGAAGTTTATGATAAGATCAACAGAAACAACTTAAGAATCATTGGAGTCCCAGAGACCCAGGAAGAAAATTTCCAGGAAGAATCAATGGTCAAGAACATCATTAAAGAGAAACTTCCAGAGCTAAAGAATATATGTGATCAAATCCTGCATGCCCGAAGAGTACCAACCAAAAGAGACCCCAGAAAAACCACCCCAAGACACATCCTAGTCACAATGACAAATCCCACAGATAGAGACAGAATTCTGAAAACAGCAAGATCAAAAGGGGAAATCATGTTCAAGCAAGCTTCCCTGAGATTTACAGCAGACCTGTCACCAGAAACGCTCAATGCCAGAAAGCAGTGGTGGGATATTGTGACAAGACTGAATGAAATGAATGCTTCACCCAGAATACTATACCCAGCAAAACTCACTTTCCGGTTTGATGGAAGAATACATGGTTTCACAGACAAAAAACAGCTCAGAAACTTCATAGACACAAAACCAGTCTTAAGAGAAAAACTGAAAGACCTAATCTAAGACAAGACTACCCAAAAGACACACCAAATTTTGAAATAAAGATGGCGTTAAATCCCAGGACAATTCTTTCTCTCAACGTCAATGGACTAAATGCACCAGTTAAGAGACACAGAGTGGCTAAATGGATCAAAAAACTCAATCCAACCTTCTGCTGCCTACAAGAAACGCACCTGAATAGTCAGAACAAACATAGACTCAAAATAAAAGGCTGGAGAAAAGTTATCCAAGCAAACAACACCCATAAAAAAGCTGGAGTGGCCATACTAATATCAGATAATGCAAACTTTATACTCAGGAAGGTTGTAAGGGACAAAGACGGACATTTTATATTAATCAAGGGGTACGTAGAGCAGGAAGAATTCACTCTCCTAAACATATATGCACCGAATGAGGGGCCAGCAAAATATTTAATACAACTGTTGACAAATCTGAAAAATAATATCAACAACAACACAATAATTGTGGGGGACCTTAACATGGCTTTGTCAACACTGGACAGGTCAACCAGACTGAAACCCAACAAGAATATACTAGACCTGAGGAGAGAAATGGAAGAAAAAGGCCTAGTGGATATATATAGGACACTCCATCCCCAGAAACCTGGATACACATTCTTCTCCAATGTACATGGGACATTCTCCAGGATAGACTACATGCTGGCACATAAAACATACCTCCATAAGATCAAGAGGATAGAAATTTTGCAGACTACCTTCGCTGACCACAAGGCTCTGAAATTATTTGTGAACTCCAAAGGGACTCAGAAGAAACACTTTAACACCTGGAAGTTAAACAGCCTCATGCTCAATAACCAGTGGGTCCGAGATGAAATCAAGGAGGAAATAAAAAGGTTCCTGGAAACAAATGACAATAAAGACACAAACTCTCAGAACTTATGGGACACAGCAAAAGCAATACTGAGAGGAAAATTTATAGCTTTGCAAGCACACATCAGGAAGGAAGAAGGAGCTTACCTGAGTAGCTTAATGACACAGCTAATAGAACTAGAAAATGCTCAACAAAAGGACCCAAGAACAGGAAGACAGAAGGAAATAACAAAGCTGAGAGCAGAAATCAACGAAGTGGAAACTCAAAAAACAATCCGAAAGATCAACGAAAGCAGAAGTTGGTTCTTTGAAAAAATAAACAAGATTGATAGACCACTGGCAAACCTAACAAAGAAAGAGAGAGAGAGAAACTTGATAACTCGTATCAGGAATGAAAAAGGAGAGATCACTACTGATATGACAGAGATTCAAAGGGTAATCAGAAACTACTTTGAAAAACTCTACGCCACTAAAAATGAGAACCTGAAAGAAATGGATAAATTCTTGGACTCTTATAATCTTCCACGGTTGAAGGAAGAGGATGTAGCATATCTAAACACCCCCATCACCATTGATGAAATTAAAACAGTAATCAAATGTCTGCCGAAAAACAAAAGCCCAGGTCCAGATGGATTCACTAATGAATTCTATCAAACTTTCCAAGAGGAACTACTGCCAATCTTGGCAAGACTCTTTCATGAAATTGAACAAACAGAAACACTCCCAAATAGCTTTTATGAAGCCAACATCACCTTGATACCTAAACCAGACAGAGACGCTACCAAAAAAGAAAATTACAGACCAATATCACTGATGAATGCAGATGCAAAGATCCTCAACAAAATCCTGGCAAATAGGATTCAATGCCTCATTAAGAAGATCATCCACTACGATCAAGTAGGTTTCATCCCAGGAATGCAAGGCTGGTTTAACATCCGTAAATCTATCAACATAATACACAACATCAATAACAAGAAAAATAAAAACCACATGATCATATCAATAGATGCAGAGAAAGCATTTGATAAGGTCCAACACCCATTCTTGATCAAAACTCTCAGCAAGATGGGAATGGAGGGAACCTTTCTCAATATAGTGAAGGCCATCTACCACAAGCCAGTGGCAAATATTATCCTCAATGGAGAAAAACTGAAAGCCTTCCCTCTAAATTCTGGCACAAGACAAGGCTGTCCTCTCTCACCACTCCTATTCAACATAGCACTGGAAGTACTTGCTATAGCGATTAGGCAAGAAAAGGATATCAAGGGAATCCAGATAGGAAAGGAAGAAGTCAAGCTCTCACTGTTTGCAGATGACATGATACTCTACTTAGAAAACCCTAAAGACTCTATCAAAAAGCTTCTAGAAACAATAGACTCATATAGCAAGGTGGCAGGCTACAAAATTAACACACAAAAATCAATGGCCTTTCTATACACCAACAGTAATAAAGAAGAAATGGACATTAAGAAAACAACCCCATTCACAATAGTACCACACAAACTCAAATATCTTGGAATCAACTTGACTAAATATGTGAAGGACCTATACAAAGAAAACTATAAAACTCTGCTCCAAGAAATAAGAGAGGACACACGGAAATGGAAACACATACCCTGCTCATGGATTGGCAGGATTAACATCATCAAAATGTCAATACTCCCCAAGGCATTATACAGATTTAATGCCATCCCTCTAAAGATACCCATGACATTCTTCAAAGAAGTGGATCAGACACTTTTGAAATTCATTTGGAACAATAAACACCCTCGAATAGCTAAAGCAATCATTGGGAAAAAGAATATGGGAGGAATTACTTTTCCCAACTTTAAACTGTACTACAAAGCAACAGTTATCAAAACAGCATGGTATTGGAATAAGGATAGGTCCTCAGATCAGTGGAATAGGCTTGAATACTCAGAAAATGTTCCCCAGAGATACAACCATCTAATTTTTGATAAAGGAGCAGGAAATCCTAAATGGAGCAGGGAAAGCCTCTTCAACAAGTGGTGTTGGCACAATTGGATAGCCACTTGCAAAAAATTAAACTTAGACCCCCAGCTAACATCATGTACAAAGGTAAAATCCAAATGGATTAAAGACCTCGATATCAGCCCCAAAACCATAAGATATATAGAACAGCACATAGGCAAAACACTCCAGGACATTACAGGCATCTTCAAGGAGGAAACTGCACTCTCCAAGCAAGTGAAAGCAGAGATTAACAGATGGGAATATATTAAGCTGAGAAGCTTCTGCACCTCAAAGGAAATAGTGCCCAGGATACAAGAGCCCCCCACTGAGTGGGAGAAACTATTCACCCAATACCCATCAGATAAGGGGCTAATCTCCAAAATATACAAGGCACTGACAGAACTTTACAAGAAAAAAACATCTAACCCCATCAAAAAATGGGGAGAAGAAATGAACAGACACTTTGACAAAGAAGAAATACGCATGGCCAAAAGACACATGAAAAAATGTTCCACATCACTAATCATCAGGGAGATGCAAATCAAAACAACGATGAGATACCACCTCACACCCCAGAGAATGGCACACATCACAAAGAATGAGAATAAACAGTGTTGGCGGGGATGTGGAGAGAAAGGAACTCTTATCCACTGCTGGTGGGAATGCTGTCTAGTTCAACCTTTATGGAAAGCGATATGGAGATTCCTCCAAAAACTGGAAATCGAGCTCCCATACGATCCAGCTATACCACTCCTAGGAATATACCCTAGGAACACAAAAATACAATACAAAAACCCCTTCCTTACACCTATATTCATTGCAGCTCTATTTACCATAGCAAGACTCTGGAAACAACCAAGATGCCCTTCAACAGATGAATGGCTAAAGAAACTGTGGTACATATACACAATGGAATATTATGCAGCTGTCAGGAGAGATGAAGTCATGAAATTTTCCTATACATGGATGTACATGGAATCTATTATGCTGAGTGAAATAAGTCAGAGAGAGAGAGAAAAACGCAGAATGGTCTCACTCATCTATGGGTTTTAAGAAAAATGAAAGACACCCTTGTAATAATAATTTTCAGACACAAAAGAGAAAAGAGCTGGAAGTTCCAGCTCACCTCAGGAAGCTCACCACAAAGCGTGATGAGTTTAGTTAGAGAAATAACTACATTTTGAACTGTCCTAATATTGAGAATGTATGAGGGAAATGTAGAGCCTGTTTAGGGTACAGGCGGGGGTTGGGTGGGGAGGAGGGTGATTTGGGACTTGGGTGATGGGAATGTTGCACTGGTGATGGGTGGTGTTCCTTTTATGACTGAAACCCAAACACAATCATGTATGTAATCAAGGTGTTTAAATAAAAAAAAAATTAAAAAAAAAAAAAAAAAAAAAAAAAAAAGAAAATGATATCTCTGTGACTCACCGTGAGTCCCTAAGGGCAGGGATTATGTCTAAAACATCCTTATGATGACAGTGCTTGTGCCAGACTCAGTAATTATTTGTAGATTATATATTTATTTTAATATGGAGTGTAGACATCATTAAATTACTAAAATGGAAATAAAATAAAAGAAAAGTCATTTGGTATATTTGTTGAGTGTTTATCAATATTTGTCTATAAACTCTAATTAAAGATTTTAAATGTTTTCTGGGGCCAGGCGGTGGCGCTGGAGGTAAGGTGCCTGCCTTGCCTGCGCTAGCCTAGGACGGACCGCGGTTCGATCCCCCGGCGTCCCATATGGTCCCCCAAGAAGCCAGGAGCAACTTCTGAGCACATAGCCAGGAGTAACCCCTGAGCGTCACAGGGTGTGGCCCAAAAACCAAAAAAAAAAAAAAAAAAGATTTTAAATGTTTTCTGTAAAAAGAAAACAATAAATATCAGACTTTGTACGCATATGTTGTATTCGCTGCTCTTCAGAGCTGCCACTAAAACCTATAACAATGTTCTAGGATGGTCATACAAAATTTCTGTAGTTGGAGTAGTTATATAACAGAAACTAATTTTCTCACAGTTATTGGAAAACTAGAATTTCAAACCAGTGTACCATCAGGGTTGCTTTTTGATGTAGTATCTCCTAACATACAAATAACCACCTTCTTGTTTTTCCAATATGACTTCTGTGTGTGTGTGTGTGTGTGTGTGTGTGTGTGTGTGTGTGTGTGTGTAAATCGGCAGGGGGGAGTAGTTGTCATTTCCTCTTTTTTATAAGAATATTAGTCCTGTCAAATTAGATCTTACTTTTATGATCTCATTAGCCTCAATTACCTCCTGAAAGAAGGATCCTATCTCTGAATTTACTTATATTGGAAGTTAGAATTTCAAAACATGAACATGCAATGTGGGATACAGAGATGATTCAGTTTATGGAAGAGCCTAAGTCAGCTATAGATGACACATGGGTACTATTGCTCAAAACTTTATTTATGAAAGATCCAAGTGCCAAGCTGAATTTGGTTCATGGACTGAAGCTTGTCAACGACTTATCTAGCTATCTAAAAATGCTTAATGTGTATGTGATGAAACTGAATAAAAATAATATTTCCTTAGGACAATCAATCTTAGCTCCATTATTTCTGAGGCTCAGAAAGAGGAGCCGAGAACTGGTATCAGATTTTTTTTCTCCCATTGACCAACTAGGTGTTCTAACCTCCTTCTTGCCCTTTTTTTTTTGTTTTGTTTTTGTTTTTGGGCCACACCCGGTAACGCTCAGGGGTTACTCCTGGCTATGCGCTCAGAAGTTGCTCCTGGCTTGGGGGACCATATGGGACACCAGGGGATCGAACCGCGGTCCGTCCAAGGCTAGCGCTGGCAAGGCAGGCACCTTACCTTTAGCGCCACCGCCCGGCCCCTCCTTCTTGCCCTTAAGGATTCCAGGAACCCAATATATTTTTAAATACATTTGATTATTTTTTTGGCTATTAAGCAGACCCTTAGCAAATGTTATCTCATGGGTTCATCTTTTATTTTCTGTAAAGTGATATCTAAAACTCTAGTTTAAATTGTTTGGTGTGACATGAGATAGTCTATCTGATATCAATATGTATATTGTATCATTCAAATATCATTTGAACTTATGTGTATGTGAGTTCTAAGTATTGTGGTTCTGGAGATAACTTGACTTCAATCCCTCATACTGAGCAACCTCCAAGCTCTGACAGGTGAGGTCCTGGTGATCCCTGAGCTCCACCAGCTATCACCAGGCTGGAAGTGGCCCCATGCCCCCAAAGTTTGGTTTTCTCAAAAGAGAAAAGAAGAAGAAGGAGGAGGAGGAGGAGGAGGAGGAAGAAGAAGAAGAAGAAGAAGAAGAAGAAGAAGAAGAAGAAGAAGAAGAAGAAGAAGAAGAAGAAGAAGAAGAAGGAAGAAGAAGAAGAAGAAGAAGAAGAAGAAGAAGAAGAAGAAGAAGAAGAAGAAGAAGAAGAAGAAGAAGAAGAAGAAGAAGAAGAAGAAGAAGAAGAAAGAAGAAGAAATGAAATAGAAGTATGTCTGAACACTTACTAAATGTAAATAGCTTGCTGGTTCAGAAGACTAGAATAGGATGGAGTCTATCCCACCTGTTAGGAGTTTTTTGCATTTTCCCAGGAGCAAAGTTAGACTCCTCCCCACTATGCATCTGCCCACGGGTCACTCTCTTCTAGCATCTTCATATTCTCTCTCTATTCCATGGCTTGTGTAGATTCTACCTGTATTCATGACCTCTCTTGACACCCCCTGATCTCCCTCCAGGATGTCCTCATCCACTACCACCTCCAGTTCCCCACACAGAGACCACAGTCTCTCCTTCCTTCTCACCTTCTGAATTGATAAAAATGTAAATTTCCAACTAAGAGCTATGTTGATGCACTTTCCTATTTAAAGGCAGTGGCTTCCCTGTG
Organism: Suncus etruscus; assembly: GCF_024139225.1. Taxonomy (NCBI): domain Eukaryota; kingdom Metazoa; phylum Chordata; class Mammalia; order Eulipotyphla; family Soricidae; genus Suncus; species Suncus etruscus. The sequence continues at coordinate 13,171,845 of NC_064849.1, forward strand.
AGTGATCTCGAGTCCTGTTTAGACTTGACACATGTAGTTTTTTCAGTTTGATTACACACACAGACAGACACTTTTTGTTTTATATTGTATTTTATTGGCCATACCTGGCAGTGCTCAGGGGTTACTCCTGGCTCTATGCTCAGGGGTTATTTCTGGCAGTGCTCTGGGGACAATATGGGATGCCAGAGATTGAACTTGAGTCAACCATGTGCAAGGAAAACACCCTACTCTCTGTGCTATCATTATGCCCTCCCACATACACACACTACTAAGACTTTAGTTTTTAGACTAAATTTAGGCTCAAGGAAAAAAAAGGTAGTCATAGAGACATCCCATTTTCATCCTGCTTAACACAAACATAGACTTCCCATTAGCAATATCCTCCACCAGAATACATTTATTTCCAAGGAAGAATCTAATTTAGCACATCATAATTATCCAAAGTACAATTTATCTTTAGATGCATTTTATTAATGTTATATATTCCATGGGTTTGTACACATATATGCCATCTATCCAGCATATAGTATCCTGAAGAGTATTTTTCTGTCTTAAAAATAAGTAACTGGGAGCCCGAAGAGATAGCACAGCAGTGTTTGCCTTGCAAGCAGCCAATCCAGGACCAAAGGTGGTTGGTTCGAATCCCGGTGTCCCATATGGTCCCCCGTGCCTGCCAGGAGCTATTTCTGAGCAGACAGCCAGGAGTAACCCCTGAGCACCGCCGGGTGTGGCCCAAAAAACAAAACAAAACAAAAAAAAAAGTAACTGGGTTATTACTGTTTTTTATTCAGATAACATTGAATTACAACTTTATTCATCTCAGGTATACATCTCAGGCACTGTATATAAATCTTCATCATCAAAAGTCTAGCTTCTTGGGAGAGGGAAAAAAAAGTCTAGCTTCTTTTCATCATATATTGAGTGATTTAACTGATTTTAACCTTTGAATGGGTTAATATATATCAACCCCAATTTTTCTTTCCCTATGGTAACCGCCATTTTGGTCTAGTGATTTTATTTTTGTGTTGTTTGTTCATTTGTTGTTTTTTTATTGTCTTTATTACTTTTGTGATCATTTCCAATAACTGTTTCAACTGGTCTAATGATTTATGTTTTTAAACATATTTTCTCTTGTAAGTACATCCTCAACAACAGTTGTGTCTTTAGCTCTGCCTAGTGGACTTTTGCTTATTTTTCAAAATTAATCTCATGCATTTCTTCCTCCAGGAAGTCTTTTTTGTCAGCTACCTTAAATATGCTCATCAAAGAACCCAAAATTCTTTTCTAGCTTTCCTTTCCCTCTGAACCTCAGAAGGTCAGTGTTTTGGTATACTTAACACATAATTTTCAAAAATAGCAAGTATTGATTTATGGAGAATTAAAATTGTCCTGAGTTATTTCCTGTGCCAGCCTTGACACTTTTGTCTGTTCTGACTGCCTGATAAGCCTGATTAATCTCTGAGGAAAGCCAAGCCCTGGAAACAAATATGTTGAATTATGTAGAGGTGTTGTACAACTACATTGACTAGTGCAGACTGAGTAGAGTGGCAGACAGAATCTCTTAACCCCCCTTTTCCTCTAGATTCAATTCTGCAGTTCAAGTGGGTGGAGGCAAGGAAGTGAAGCCTGGCTTCTATTTGGACTCATTAGGTGTTCAAACCCCACCTGGTGAATCAGTCCAACCAGGAAGGGCCTAAGGAAGCACGTGTTATCCTTGCAAATACCTGGAGGCTCTTTCCAGGCTCTTTCCAAGCCTCCCTCCCTGCTCAGTTCAGGCATGTTCCCCGGTTCTCTGAAGAAGGTGCTCTGCTGAGAAGGTCACACTTCAATGTACTTGTGTTCCAGGATAGCTGAACCTAGCAGGTGAGGAGATCCACACAGGCTTCTGAGTTAAGCCTCAGCCAGAGTGGGAAAGGCTCGCTAAGATGTAGCTAGATTTGAATGGTTTTGCTGTGCTTTTTGGAACTCTACTCTGTCTGGCGGGAGATAAACCCCATCTGGCTGGGAGCAGGGCAGAGCATGCGATTGCTCTGTGGGTACATCTGCTTTCTGTATTTTGTTTCAGAATTTTGAACCTAGGTCTGTGTATTACAAACCAAGGCCATAGGTGTCAACAGTTGCTAAGACTTACTGTTCTCTGTAAAAGCTCTTTATTGGAGCCAATTAAACTTTATCTTAATTCAGCAGAAACACCTCAATTATAATAATAATGTTTACCTATGTGCTTGTTCGTGTTCTTGTGTTTCACCCTTTGCCTGCCCAGAACTGTTGCTTGATGTTTACTGGAAAATGTTAGAATTGGTATTTTAGGGGAGTAATAGCTGGTGCTGAGGATGTACATCCAAGAGAAAACATGCTTGGAAGGATAAATGACGGTCTAAATTCTGAACCTCTCAATTGCAGGTGAAATCCAGTAGTAGTTTGTCATCCTTTTTCATTAAAGAGGACTCTGAGATAGCTGAAAAGGAAGCAGGAGAGTGTTGGTGAAGGTCATGGCTACACTCACCGTGAATATTCACATGTGTGAGAGTGAAATAGAGAAGTAAAGTAGAAATGAAAAGGCATTTTACTATTCTGATCCGTCCGTATTCTGTTTTGTTTGCACTTTCCTAATTTAAAAGAAAAGAGGAAAAAAAAGAGAAAGAAAAAATTTCTGGGTGAAACAATTGGTGATGATTATTAACAGTATCATCAATTGAATTTTGCTTTTCCTTCCAAGGTTTCTAGTTTTGTGGCTTCTAGCTGACCTCCTGTTGTACGTTCTGTGTATCAGGTTGGCTGTTTATGGCTCTAAGTTCACTCTTAGAAAGACCAACTTTAGGGGACAGAGCATTATCACAATGGGTAGGGCATTTGCCTTGCACACAGCCAACCTGGGTTTGATCTCATCCCATTAGGTCCCTGAGCCCACCAGAATTCCTGAGTGCAGAGCCAGGAATTGAGCAATACATTGAGCAATACCGGGAGTTGGGGGTAACCATACATACACAAAAAAGAAAGACCAACCTCAGTCTGTACATATGAAGTTCGTCAAAGTCTACTCTTTTTTTATGACTTCTATGATTCTTCTCAAAAATCACTTCTGTGACTTTTATTTTTTAATTCTAGAAATTAGAAAATAAAATTTTAATTAGTTTTAATGAGATATAATTTACAATCAATAGAGGTCATTACCTTTAAATGTACAGTCAATGAATTTTGTCAAGTATATACTATCAGCACAATCATAGATTCTATGACTTGAAAAAATTCTCTGCCTCTATCTACAATATGCCTTTTTTCCCCCCAACAACCAGGGCTCCAATTCCAGACACTACAGGCTTTCTTTTATTTTAGAAACTCACATAAATGAAGTGTTTTATGTCATATGTCTTTCCCTTGGAATATTTTTAAGATTTAAATGTGTCATTTTGAGAGTAAGTCCATTCCTTGGTCATAGCTGAATATATCACTGTATATATCATGTATATCACTGCCTGCTGGCCACACAAATATTTGAATTATCACCAGTTTGGCTCGTGTATACTTTTGTTTTTAAACATTTGCTCATGGATTTGTTTGTAGACATGCATTCTACTGTTTGTTTGCTAATTGGCCACAAACTTCTGTGCTTACTCTAGCTCTACTCTCAGGGATCACTCTGGTGGGCTCAGGCACCATATGTGATGCCTGGAATCAAACCCAAGTCAGCTGTGTGCAAAGCATGCACCTTACTCACTGTTCTGTCTCCTCACCACCCAGGCATTTCACTTTTTAAAATACTTTTTTAGTAAAAACCAACAAGTAGAATCTCTGAATCCATAGTAAGTATAAATCTAACTATAAGAAGTTATGATGTTTTCCAATAGCTGGGGCATCTTAGGTTTTACCAGTGGCTAGAGCTCCAGATGTTTCACAGCCTCACCTTACTTGGTGTTATCACTCTTTGGTTTGGATTTTAGCCAGGATAGTGGGTGTGAAGTGGTAGCTCATTGTGATTTTAACTTGCATTTGCCTAATGACTAATGATGCTGAATGATGCACTCATTTGCCATCTGTATAATCTTCTTTGGTGAAGCATTCATTCAAATTTTTTGCCTGTGATTTTTATTGGGTTGTTTGTGTTATTTCTGGACTGTAAGTGTTCTTTATACAGTTCAGGACAACTCCTTATCCAACACGTATTTTTCCCAATATTTTTCTCAGACTATGGCTTTGTTTGTTTATTTAAAGTGTCTTTTAAACAGAAAAATATTTAAATTTGGATAAAATCTAGCTTTCACTTTTTTGGTGATTTAAACTTTTTGCATGGAATTTTTTATAAAGATTTTATTTTTCATTTATTTCTAATAGCATCATGGTTTGGCTCTAACTTTATTAGTTGATTTGATGAATTAATTTTATCTGCAGTATGAGGTAAGGTTTAAATTTACTTTATTTTTTGCCTACTACAGTACAGTTTAATGAAAAGGCTATTAATGATTTTTTTGTTTTGTTCTGTTTTTTTGTTTTTGTTTTTGTTTTTGGGTCACATCCTGCAGCACTCAGGGGTTACTCCTGGCTTTGTGCTCAGAAATTGCTTCTGCCAGGCTCAGGGGATCAAATCTGGGTCTGTCCGGGTCAGCAGCATGCAAGGCAAATGCCCTACCTCTGTTCTATCACTCTGTCCCCTATAAATGATTTTAATATAATTTTTCAATCTAAAGCACGGTTCAAAATGTATAAAGGTAAATAAATAATCTATGATTTGTTCTTTCTTTTCATAGAAATAGTTGTAGTGGCATATTGTCATAATAACTTGTGTGTTGTTATAGAACAATATACACTACTGAGTGGAAAACTTTCTATGCAAATAGGAAAACCTCCCATTTGTTGGAATCTAAGCAGAAATCATACCCCAGCAGCAATATGTCAGGACTATTATAATATTACTATGTGGTACTTGTATGCAAGCCTCATGTGTGTATCTACAACATTATTCAATAAGCATGTATGATCCTTCGGGTTCTTAATTTAATCCTCCAAAATAACAGCATAAAATGATATTGCCATCCTATTTTGCAGATGACAAATATGAGGTTTGTATAGGGCTGACCCACACTGGATAGACATCAGAGTTGGGGTACCAATCCTTACATTTCTACATAGTGTCTCAACCAGTGCTCAGTGTTCACAATTGGTTCTATATAAATCATATTCAGGTTCTTTAGAGAAATAGAATAAATAAGATATGAGATTTTTTTAAATATAATTTTTATTTTGATCATAGTGGCTTACATATTGTTGACAATAATATTTTAGGTACATATTTACATAAAATCAGGGGGGATCCCCATCACCAATTTGTCCTCCCTACACCTCTGTTTTTGTTTTTTTTTTTGGTTTTTCGGGCCACACCCGTTAGATGCTCAGGGGTCACTCCTGGCTATACGCTCAGAAATTGCCCCTGGCTTGGGGGGACCATATGGGACGCCGGGGGATCGAACCGTGGTCCTTTCCTTGGCTAGCGCTTGCAAGGCAGACACCTTACCTCTAGTGCCACCTCGCCGGCCCCTACACCTCTGTTTTTGTCCTACCTCCCATATACTCTTCCCTCACCCCCAGGGCTGCTAGAATATGTGGTCTCCTCTGTACCTAGCCTCTACTTAGTAGTCTTGCCCCTGTTTGGTCCTGGTGCCTCCCTTATTTCCCCCTCGAACTGGGAGGCAGGACTAGCTAGTTCAAGTTACGTGGTTTTGTTTGAAGAAGAGAAAAGTAATAAACTGGGGTAAAAGTCTAATACGCCGAAAATGGGCGGAATCCTTCTAGAGGCTCTCATCATCGGTTTGCGAGACGAAGGAGAAAAGGAAGGTGAAACACTCCACCAGTACAAAACGAAGTGTCAAATATCCAGTGAGGACTCCAACAATAATGATAAGCACCACAAAAAAAAGAAAACCGCCATGGTCTTGAGATAAGAAACATGGCAGAGCACATAAAGAAAGAAAAGAAAAGAAGAGAAAAAAATAAATATAAATGGGGGCAACAACTTCAATAACCACACCAAAACAAAGAAATCGACTATGGGCTCATAGATGCAAAGAAGTTTCACGTTTAGAGAACTAGGTAAGCTAATGGCATAATTAAGTCTGGGTTTAAATACCTGAGGACCTGAAGTGTCTATATTCAAGGAGAGAAAGAGATAGATGCCTTGGCAGGGAAATTGATCCCTCTGTTTGTCCACCTTTTTCAATCTATCAGGCCCTCAGCTGATTTGATAGTGCTCATTTCAGTGGGTGAAGTCAATCTTCCTTCCTTGGTCCAGCCATTTAAATGCTGTTCTTTAGAGAAACTCTCAAATGCTCCCAGAAAAATATTTTGCCAGCTACGTGGGCATCCCTTAGCACAGTCAAATTGATACATAATTCAACCAACACATACATACTTTAGAATTCTCATTTACCATGTGAAGTTATATTGGGCAAAAATAATCCAGACCTTGAATCTCTGGAGTAGGTTTCTGAAATTCAGTTTACAGACTAGAAACATCCAAGGTCAAAAGATTCCTAGCTCTGTGGTTACACACCAACAACTACTCATGCCAGATGCTGACTAGGCTGGTTCAATAGAAGTTCAACTTGTGTGAGAATAATGACAGCCATCTTTCAGAAGATGAGAACTAAATAATATAGTATAGTAAAAGCTTGGTATGTAGTAGGCACAAAGTTACTGCAAGTCTTTGGTTGTAATCTGTAGAGTGAAGAAAAGGGAGATGTGGGATTTTGATGAAAGGAGAAATTAAAAAAATAAACAAGTACTCATGGTTAACTTCATAAATGCTAACTTGAATACCCTATATATACTAGAAAAAAAACATTTCAGTGGTAATATACTTTCTGTCTACCATTGAATAAAGCTTTGAGTGTACCACATAAAAATTGCCTCTTGTAGAATAAAAAACTAGCAGTATTTGCAGGGTCATTGTGTTCCTACACTGCTAGCTACAAATCTGAAGTGAGGAGGATTTGCCTCCCAAAATGAATGTGTCAGGTCAGAATGAAGCTAAGTGAATAGGAGACATGTAGAAGCGATCTTTTCTGCATACCTGACAATTTTCGCTAGCTAGTGAAAGCTGGAATGTGAATCCAGGTCATCCCCTATCTTTGGGCCAGTGAGTACCCAATAGGTAGATTTATTAATTAATCAAACATTCCTTGGGCCTAGAGACTTTTAATGAAAAAAATATATAACATGTAACATGTTATCTTCCAGTTCCATCCATGTTTCAGCAAAGTGCATGATTGCATCATTCCTTGATAGCTGTGTAGTATTTCATTGTGTGTGTTTCTGTGTGTGTGTATGTGTGTGTGTGTGTGTGTGTTTACCACATCTTCATGATCCACTCATCTGTCATTTGACATGTAGGTTGATTCCAAACCCAAGCTATTGAACAGAGTGGTGCAATTTCTTGATCATATGACAACTTAAATCTAAGT